>NW_021680488.1:520228-618307 GCF_001412515.2 Diachasma alloeum
AAAAAAAAAGTGTGGGGTAAAGTGGACCCTCACATAAATTATTGAATCGAGTCGCCAGAATTATTCTAATACGTTTTATAAAGTGAAATTTACTACCTTGACTAAAAAAATATGCAATGAGGGCAAGTATAAATTTGTGTGAGCTCCTGCGGATCTAATTGTGAACAAGAAATGTGAGTTTTTGATCAACAGCGATTACATTCTATCCAATCGGTAGAACAACATGACAATGACTCCTGACAAACGGAAAATTAAAATAATTTTAAAAAAACAGAGGGTCCACTTTGCCCCAACATTAATTTTTTTTTTAATTTAATGACAGATCTTAATTGCAATTCTAATGAGATTATGATCTCCACGTGAAGTGCATTGACTCATTAGAATTTAAAAAACTAAACGATTCGCTTAGAGGGTCCGCTTTGCCCCTACCTCCCCTATACTCATAAAACCAGATAAAACCAATAACCTGATTTGATGACGACCTCGTCGAAGAGTTTGTCCCTCATCTTGAACCCCTGCACTCCAAGATCCTCGAAGATGAGGGCGTTGTCCTTGACGAGGTAACACCTGGGGCACCAGGTTGGCCCGGTGGAATCGGCAGTCATCAGAGGGGAGATCTTGGTGAAAAAGGCTGCTTCTTTCTCGAAGGTCCTGGATTCCTGTGCGTAGAGGAGCTGCAGAGGGCTGTCCAGGGGCAGAGCCTTGACGAAGCAGTTGACCTCACGTTCAGACCCCTCGGCATGGTCCTCCTTCACCAGGATCTTCAGGTGGCGGTGGGACCCCAGGAAGCCCAGCTTCTCCGACGAGTACTTGGTCACGGTGAAGTCCAGGACCTCCGCCGATGGTCCCACCGCTGCTTTGGCGATCAGCTTCGTGTCTTGGAGCGTCACCAGACACTTGTCCGACATTGTTGGTGGTGTGGGGGACAATCGGGGGAATGCAACGTCTTTATAGGCTTCCGGAATCATTGGGGGATTCGGTGGTAAATAGAAACTCATGATGGGGTTTGTTGAGGTGTCACTGGGTGATTAATGTTTATGTGATTATGGATTTGTCCGGATGATGAGCCAGTAGAGGAGTTCTACGATGCTCAGGAGACTCGCTCCCATAAATAAACCGACGACACTTCCTACTGATACTGAAAATGAGGACATGATCTGTGTTTGAGATGGAATTTCGAGATAACGGGGAAGGCTGGCGGGGGGAAGAGGAGGGAAACTTGACCTTTTGGGGGATTTTGCGAACAACGTCGGGGCCTTTTTTGCGTGGATGGTGTGGATGAACTTTTTGGGATGATGCGGATGATTTTTTGTCGATGATATTCAGTTATTAGCCGGTTGAGGCTTCAAAAACGTAGTGAAAAATCCCATTTTTTCAAAGCTTTTCTCAGTCCCAAAATAAAAAATCATCAGTCGAACTTACTAATAACTTACAGAGTATTTTTTTTGTGGGTGACGAAATTTGTTGCAACAAAGCCTCTGACGTTCTTCTCGGGTACAGCCCCAGGCAATATTTGCTACTAAATCTTAACGTGAAATGGAAAAAGTCAATTTTTTTATAAATTGTTTTTTTTTGGAAATTTAGTCTCAACAGATTGTTTTTTAATTACAGAATGAAAATGAAAATTGAAGATTCGAAAGGGTGGTGAAAAATCCCGTTTTATTATTTTAAAAATTGAAAAAATCTCCCTCGTCATTGAAATTCTCAAATTAACAAGGCCAAGTCAACAGAAAAAAAACGTTCTTCAATTGTCAATATCTCCAAATCGGCAGAGTGAATTTGCCCCATTTTCTCCCATTTTCAATCTCTTTTTTCAAGTGTTAAAATAAACTCAAACTCAGCCAAATCGTATCATTTGATCTCGAGATACGGAAGATTGAATCCAGCATCTCCAAATCCCCTTACCCACCTCTTCAGGTCAAAGTTTCTCTCAATCCCCGAAATGAAAAACAATCAATGAAATTTACTGATAATATGCAGGGTATTTCCTTGTGGGTGACGAAATTTATTGCAAAAAAAAACCTGAAGATTTTTTGGGTACCTTCCCAGAAAATATTTGCCACTGAATCGTTTTAAAGTAAAAAGCAGAAAGTCCATGTTTTTATGATTTGTTTTTGTTTTGCAAACTTCAAATCTCGATAGATTTTTTTTCTCCTACAATTAGTTATTCCTCTATTACCGAACTGAAGATTTTAAAAAGTGGTGAAAAATCCCGTTTTGTTATAAAAAAAAATTGAAAAAAATTATCCCCATCATCGTCGAAATTGTCAAATTTCCAAGACCAAGTCAACAAAAAAAATATCGTTCTGCAATCGTCAATATCTCCAAATTGGCAGAGTGAATTTCCCCCATTTTCTCCAATTTTCAATCTCTTTTTTCAAGCGTTAAAATAAACTCAAACTCAGCCAAATCGTATCATTTGATCTCGAGATACGGAAGATTGAACCCAGCACCTCCAAATCCCCTCACCCACCTCTTCAGGCCAAAGCTTCTCTCAATCCCCGAAATAATAAACAATCAATCGAACTTACTGATAACTTGTAGAAGAGACCGGGTCGCATATCTCTCGTACTGGATGCTGGGCCCCGGCAACATATTAACCTCAATCTGCAATGGCGCCCATGTCGGTAAATTCGGATACTCGTATTTATTCAGACTAAAGTCATACACAATGCCCTCGCAATCAGGCAGGCACTTGGCTGCGTCAACGTTTTTGATTCCCTTCGCCCAAAGATATGCTCCATCCAATTGCGTCGCATTGCACATTTCGATTGTTGGAACCCTAGGGAATATGTGGCTTATACATCCGTACAGTTTCAGCATATTGCGCATTTGCTGCTCCATCAGACAGCCGTCGTAATTGTACCACTTTAGGTAGAGGTTGTCGGCGTTCTCCGAAGACATGCGACATTTTCGCATTGACATTGGCATGTCGATGACTTCCGGTTTATTGACCGTTGGAACGGCGGTTACATCGATCACTACGAGGCTTTTCTTTTTCAGCTCTAATTTTCTATCCGTACTTATTTCCGCTGTTGGGTACTCGTAGCGATTCATCAGATAAGCCTTGCATAAAATTGAGAATTTTTTCATCAATCAATGACAATTAACAATTGGCAAGAACATCAAAATGAATACACCTCAGTCCCCATTAGCTTTCGATCAATACGCAATAAATCAAGTGACGCTGCGACTGTCTTCTATTGGCGTTTTTTTCAAATTCAAATTTGAGGAAGTAGGGTTATCGGTGCAGTTGCGGTCATGTGACCCCGAATACTGGATATTGATTGGTTGGAGTGAGAGTGGATGAAAATAATCGAGACATTTAATTTAATAACTAACAGAGATATGGGCATTAGCTCGTGGAAATTAAGTGGGAATGGTATTTCGAATGGATATTTCCAGTTGAGTATTTCGCTCGAAATAAATATCTGATATTTAATTTCCACAATTATTTTAAATAGATATTGTTGGTGTTCTCCGAAGACATACGACATTTTCGCATTGACATTGACATCCCGATGACTTCCGGTTTATTGGCCGTTGGAACGGCGGTTACATCGATCACTACGAGGCTTTTCTTTTTCAGCTCTAATTTTCTATCCGTACTTATTTCCGCTGTTGGGTACTCGTAGCGATTCATCAGATAAGCCTTGCATACAATTGAGAATTTTTTCATCAATCAATGACAATTAACAATTGCAATTAACAATTGGCAAGAACATCAAAATAAATACTCCTCAGTCCCCATTAGCTTTCGATCAATACGCAATAAATTAAGTGACGCTGCGACTGTCTTCTATTGGCGTTTTTTTCAAATTCAAATTTGAGGAAATAGGGTTATCGGTGCAGTTGCGGTCATGTGACCCCGAATACTGGATTTTGATTGGTTGGAGTGAGAGTGGATGAAAATAATCGAGACATCAAAATGAATACTCCTCAGTCCTCTATTAGCCCTCGACGAATGCATTATAAATTAATTGACGCTGCGACTGTCTTCTATTGCCATTTTTTTCAAATTCAAATTTGAAGAAATGGGGTTATCGGTGCAGTTGCGGTCATGTGACCCCGAATACTGGATTTTGATTGGTTGAAATGAGAGTGGAAAATTTAAGTACGTTGATTATTAAGTCATTTAGATAGATTAGGCAGTCTCGTAATTTGTATAATATGAAAATTATAAATAATGCTTTCCGTCATGAGTATTATTTTGGACTGTTCATTTTATTAATTTCATTATGATACTTTGTCTATTTGATTTTGATCCTGTAATTGGCCATGTGCTGTTGGGTCTGTGTGAAATAAAAATGAAAATGAAAGTGGAAGCTCACATATGGAAGTTTCTCCTTCGTTTTCTTTATTAAAATCGTCAATCGCCCCTTCTGTTTTCTGTGATTTATAAAGAGCTCCAGTCCGGTTGTATTACCCGGCTTGATGGATTGCAGAGAATTCGCTGATAGACACAGTCCGCTATTGGTTTGCAGGGGGAAAAACAGATCGCAGCAGTTGATCTCTTCGTCATTCCACAGACACTGTGCGAGCATATTTTCACAGGTTGGCTGGGTCAGTCTTATTATTTCTGCGAGTTCCTCTTCAGTGGGGATGTTCTTCGATTTTAATCCAAGCGATTGGTAATCCATTATATTTTTGGCATCTAAACCCCTTGAGTACATGAACCTGGAATTGAGATGGCAACTCGAGTACATTCGAGATTTCGTTAGAGCTTTCTGTAGGAGATATTGATAATTCTATTGGCGTTTCTACAGGACATTCACTGGGAAAAATCAATAAGAAATACCATTAAAAATAGTATAGAAAATCTTGTAGGTTTTCCATAGAAAACAGGAACGATTAATAGAGAATTCTACAGATTTTTGCTTCCGAGTGGAAGCATTGTATTCGTCAAATCTAAAAGGGGGTGAACTTCTCACATTTTGCAGAAAAATCGAGAAATTTCTGGAGGCTTCGAGAAAATTCGAGAGATTTCTCAAATTTTCTGGAAAATTCGAAAAACTTCTCACATTTTCTAGCGAAATCGAGAAATGTCGCGAGTCTTCTAGAAAATTCGAATAATTTCTGAAGTTTTCTAGAACATTCGCGAAGTTTCGCCATTTTCCTGGGAAATTCGAGGAACTTCTCAAGTTTTCTAGAAAATTCTCAAGTTTTTTAAAGAGTCCAAGAAAGTTCTTGAGTTTTCAAGTGCATTAAAAAACTTCTCAAGTTTTTAGGAAAACGCGAGAAACTTCAACTTTTTCTTTATTGACTTTGACTTGTCATAAATAATATTTCCTTCAATGTGATATCATTCATTCATTTAGGAATGAATAAAAAAACAATAATCATCATCATTATATCAATGATCATATTGATCATCACATCAATTATTCTACATCAATTTTCAACTGGCCGATCGACGAGGCGTGCGCCTCATGTGGCTAGCAATTCTATAGGAGAGTTGCAAGAAATCATTACATCTTCTTCGTTCATTTTCTCAATTGCGATAAAAAACTATTTCCTTTTATGTTCAACGCATCGATATTCTTAGACGTCTTGAGGACTTACTCTTTAGCTTTGTCAGTCGCCTCCATGCAGAAATGCAGAGCCGGGACTTGAGCCTCGTAGCCCAAATAATCTGTGGCCATTGTGATCGAGACATCTCGGGCTGTTGCAAATTGAATTGTACTGATGACCATCACTCCACAGGCCCAACAACTCACACCACAAGCTATTATCCAGAACAATCGCTCGGTCCAGTGTCTGTCTGGCTCCACGAGGTACTTGAACCCGTGGATGCTCGAGTTCAACAAGTACTGCTTCAATGAACTCCACAAAAAGAATTTCCTCTCCTTTCTTTTCGCCTTCCTTTCCATTTCGCAATTTTTATTGATCAATGAATTTAATTTTCAGTTGAATTTGAGATAACAGAGGATCAAAATGCACCGAATGGAGAATTTCACCTCTAATTTTAATTTTAAAAATTCTGAGATATTTAACGAATGGGCAATTCCGTGCGGAATTTCAGGCGAATTTACTGGGGTGATTGCTCATTTTCTCTTTCAATTCGTTTTCCACTTCTTTTACCCTTCCACTCCCCAATCAATAGATCTTAATTATTAAAATCCGTGAAGACACGCCAACTGCAGCTGATAATTATCAGAAAATTGTTGACTATCTTGGGAAATTAATCAAGCGGTGAAGTAGCGAAACGGGATAGTAACTTGAAACGTAATTTGAATTATCGTAACGAGTTCAATAAGTACTGCTTCAATAGTAGATTCCACAGGAAAAATTTCCTCTCCTTTCCATTTCGCAATTTTTATTGATCAATAAATTCGATTTTTAGTTGAATTTGAGATAACAGAGGATCAAAATGCACCGATGGAAAATTTCACCGCAATTTTTAATAAAAAAATTTCTAAGATATTCAACGAATGGGCAATTCCGTGAGAAATTTCAGGTGAATTTACTGGAGTGATTGCTCATTTTCTCTTTCAATTCGTTTTCCACTTCTTTTACCCTTCCACTCGCCAATCAATAGATTTTAATTATTAAAATCCGTGAAGACACGCGAACTGCAGCTGATAATTATCAGAAAATCATTGAATATCTTGCGTAATTAATCTGGGAGTGAAGTAGCGAAACGAAATAGTAACTTGAAACGTAATTTCTGTGGAATCGATAGAACATTTGAATTACCGTAACGAGTTCAATAAGTACTGCACAACAAATTCCACAGGAATAATTTCCTCTCCTTTCTTTTCGCCTTCCTTTCCATTTCGCGATTTTTATTGATCAATGAATTCAATATTTAGTGGAATTTGAGATAACAGAGGATCAAAAGGCACCGATGGAAAATTAAACTTCAATTTTTAATTAAAAAAATTCTAAGCATTTTAACGAATGGAAAATTCCGAGCGGAATTTCAGGCGAATTTACTGGAGAGATTGCACTCTCCAATTAATACATCTCAATTATTAATAATCCGTGAAGTCACGCGAACTGCAGCTGATAATTATCAGAAAATGATTGACTATCTTGGGAAATTAATCAAGCGGTGAAGTAGCGGAACGAAATAGTAACTTGAAACGTAATTTCTGTGGAATCGATAGAATATTTGAATTATCGTAACGAGTTCAATAAGTACTGCTTCAACAAATTCCACAGGAATAATTTCCTCCCCTTTCTCTTCGTTTTCCTTTCGATTTCGAAAAAATGGAAATTTGAGCCATTTCGCTTCCATTGGAAGCAAAAATTGAAGAAAGGAAACCGGAAACGGAGCAGATGGCGCCCCCCAATTTTCGTATTTTCGAGGTCTCGAAAAACTTGCCTCCTCTCTCCCTTCACTCCGCAAAAAACGTTGGAAACCTCGTCAAAACGAATCGGTAAAGCCCAAATTTTCATCTCTTTCTTTTCGTTATTTTTTTTCGTCCGAACTCCGTTGGACACTCGTTCGATTTCACCTTAGGAGAGGTACGTAGAGGAAAAAAAAAAACAAAAAGCCACTTCATTCAGTCCCAAAAAGCCGAATGTGCCATAACACTTGGGAGGATTTTTTTCATGATTTTTGATTTTCGCGATTCTGAGGTAAATTTGACTTTTATTGTTGAAAGGGAAGGGAAGTAACGTGTGTCCTAGCCATGGCGTTGCATCTGGCGTACGACGATATTGGCAAGGGATTTGTTCAGCAATATTACGGGCTCTTCGATGATGCTCTGCAGAGATCAACCCTCGTTAACATGTACAATGTGAGTAGATGATTAATTGAGGAAAATTCGTTGGGGGGAAGACGTGGAATTGCAGTTTTGGGGGTTGTCTCGATGCCGGGGGATGAACATAACCTATAATTTTGTGGTTTTTCAGAATGACTCCTTCATGACGTTTGAGGGAATACAGATAAAAGGAGTTTCCAATATTATGGAGAAATTAAATGTGAGTTGGATTTGTTTATTTATCTATTTGTGTAGTTTCGTCTGTTTTTTTCATGATTTTCGTCATTTTTTCTTTTATCAATTGATTAGCATAGAGAAGTGTGGAGTATACATTTTTCAGTCAATTTAAGGGTCAGTAACCTTTTGCAATGAATACTTTTTGCTTTCGAATGGAAGCTTTGTAATCCCTCAAAATTAAGTTTCCAACTTTTGTTTTAGGGTAACTAAATAAATCTGTATAGGGGAGAGTAGGGTAAAATGGACACTAGACTTTTTTAAAATTATTCATAACTCAGAAATAAATGTATCAATAGAGCTCATCACAAAGGGAAAGAATTGTTCTTTGTATTGAAAAAAAAATTGAATCTCATCAACATTTCAACCCGTCACTAACATTTAGAAAAAAATCAAAAGTGTCCATGTTACTCCCACACCTCCCCAATTTTCCTGAAAGGAATCAATCGAATTTAATTTAAGCTCACCAATTAAAATTCAATTTTTCATACAGATTCAAAAAAATTGATATTTTTCCAAAAATCGCTTTTTCAATGATCACTTAAAAAATTGTCCTCAAAGTGGAATTTGTTATGGCTCATAAAATTGATAACAATACGCTCTCGATTCTGTCGGAATGTGGTGGGGGTCGCACAATTCGTTGTTGAGTGACAGCCCATTCGAGGTGCTATGTCCGAAGAATTTATCAATGCGTTGGAGGACTATGTTTTAATTTATATTTAACAGAAAGCTAAAATTTTTAAATTTTTAAAATTATTGGACGACGCGAAGTTTTATACTCTTACCTTGGCAAAGGGGCTTTCTGGGTAGAAAAGAATTTCATAACTAGGGAAAGGATTAAGTTCTCCAAAAACGTTGAACATCAAGAGATTTAAAATTGGTTTATGCTTTAATTATGAATTTAAGAAAAATTTAGGTTTACAAAACAGAATATTTAATTTACGAAAATCTAACAATTCAATTATCTCGAAATTTTCTACCCCTGGAATGACCTTAAGGATTCAAATTTGGGTTTACAAATTTTATCACTCACAATTCGGTCGGTTTTGTATAAGTTAATCGATGAACTTGTAGATCCCTGGGTAAATCCGTAATTTCCTCACCAGCAATTAGTCGTGCTAAAGGCTATTGTGGATTCTTTCACAGAAACACTTTCTTCTACTCGATGTATTTTAATAAATTTTGGCAGTTGAATTTTAAAGTTTTATGAGGCTGTCCACAACGCGTCACAATAAACGAATTCTTTATTTGTTAGAATAGTCACCACTCTCGATTAAAGAAATTTTACTCCCGGATAATTTCAATTGTTCGTAACCTACTATTAATTCAGTACTATCCCGCGTAATCGAAGGAAGGATTGAAAAACCGGACCGATTAAGCGAACTATTTCCACCAGAATTGTTACTGCTCCGTTGCTGCTTCAAGACTGATTAATTTGGTTTTTCTGGGGTTTTTATGTGAATTTTGGGGTCACTTGACTCGTGGGGGTTTCCGCAAGTCAAGTTTTGAATGGTGGAAAATGTCGTATGACTATTCCCACTCTTTAATTGTTATTTGGGAGAAGTAGTTCACTTGGGTTTTTAGGTTTCGATTCATCGGTTCTCCGTTTGCGAATTTTAATATTGAGAAATGGGATCACTCTGAGCGAGCCATTTCATCATTTCTGTACTCGATTCCAATGTCTTTGGGATTTTGAATCGAGTTCAAATGATGAAATGTATTCTAATTAATTTACATTAATTGATTTGTTTTTTTCTTATTAACATAAAATAATTTTATAAAATTTTTGGGCATTACACAGGCAACGAATTTTTTTTTCAACAGAGTTTTTATTCAGTCAACAATCAATTATATACAGTATATACATGTATAAAAACTGGTCTAAAAAAATTATGTAAAATATTTTTTTTTAATAAACTTATGGCCAATTAGTGGCTCTCGAGTTTAAACTGGATATTGAGATTGTGTTTCTCTACTTGATTATCAAAAATATATCTATTAATAATTAATTATGTACATTATTATATGCTAACAGTATTTGTTTACAACTAAAGTGCCCAAAAAAGTAGAGAAAAATGGGGTTGCTCTGTGTTTTGAAAAAGAGGCACTAAAATATTCGCGAACAGTGCGGTTGTGAAAATGTAAGAAATATTCACAATTTTAATTATTTATCATAACAGGGTATTGGGTTTAAATTCTTCGAGATTTTTCATCGTAATCATGCCCTCACCCAGAAATTGATCTGTTTACCCGATCTACAGTGTAAGAATTTAATAAAACATTCGAAACTCATAAAAGTTTTCATTTCCAGAGCCTGAGTTTTAAGAAAATCGGAAGAGTACTCACCGCAGTGGATTCACAACCCACGTTAGATGGTGGAGTCCTCATTCACGTCCTCGGGAGGCTGAAGGTAACAAAAAATAATAATTTATCAAACCCCTGCCCAATTATCGAATTAGCCTAGAACTGACGCTAGAATTGATAGAAATTTGTCAATAAGATGTCTGCAATGTGAAAAACTAAATGATACAAATGCTTTGGGCAGACCGATGAGGATCAGCCCCACGCGTACACCCAGACATTTGTCCTGAAGCCGATCGGCACCAGCTTTTTCGTGCAGCACGACATCTTCAGACTCGCGTTGCACGACACCCTCTAAAGCCAATAAATAAATAATTCATTATCCATCGATCAACATTGTAAATCGTGGCAAAGGCAAGGAAACGTTTGCAACATTTGCATTAATTACTTGCACAGTACCTCATTAACTGCTGCTTAATCATTTCAGTCACTCACACGATTCGTTGTTAAGGTATTTATGGCGTAGTCCGGAGAGGTCGAAAAAAAGTCAAGAAATTGATGATTTTTTTTCATTAGGGGAGAGAGGCAAAATGAAACAGTCAAAAAAACGACTGTTGACGCAATTCAAGCAAAAAAAAATTTTGTTATTCAATATTTTCAACTTTTTTTTATTTTTGGGAATACTGATGACAATGATAATTTTCCATTCTACTGAATGGAAAATTATTATTCTCATTAGTATTCCCAAAAATAAAAAAAAAATTATTAAAAAAAATTTAATAAATACATTTTTTTTGCTTGAAGTGCGTCCAACAGTCGTTTTTCGACTGTTTCATTTTGCCCCACTCTCCCCTACATTCTTTGATTTTTTCAAAACCCCTGCGCAAAATCCCAGATAGCGTAAAAGAATGGATAAAACAGAATTTTTTCTAAAAAATACATTTTAACACGGGCTCTTATGGGAATTCGGAAAAAAAATATTTATGTCGTAGAATAATAACTCGTGGTTTAGCAGAATAAAGGTGTTGTATTTAGCACGTTAAATGTGTTTACATCGAGTTTGAGAATGTACTGAGTTTGACTGATATACTATTTGGTCGGGAGCGTGCGGGTTTAAATACCTTTTGTTATGGAAGGTTCGAGAATTGTCCAGAAATTTCGTGAGAGACAAGGATATAATGATGTTTGTCTCGAATACGACGATATAGAATATTCGAGACGCGTTATACGAATTTCGAAATAATAATTCGTTTGTGGCTCACGCCAAAAAAAACAGAAAAAAAGTCGCCGTTTTCCTGAAATTTCGCAATTGGGTGGAGCTTTCATGGAGGAACATAAAAAAAATAATCCAAGTGGCCTATGAGAATTGTTTGGAAGTGATAATTAAAAAACTCATGAAAAATAAAAATTCTGCGTGCACAACTTGGAAGCGCGGAAAAATACGAATGGAGTTGCGATGACAAATTTCGCCGGGGTTGGGTCGTTCACTGAAAATCGGAGTTTTCTGCGGTACATAGTAGAATACTGGTAACTTACCTCTAAATGGTAAAAAAGGTAAATAACTGGGAGAAAAGCCTTAACCCGACTATCAGTGTTAGTAACCTTCGTGACTGAATTCCACCAGGGTTATACCTTGCAAGGGTCATACGTCACGAGGGCTATACCTTGCAAGGGTCAAACGTCACGAGGGTCATACCTCGCAAGGGTCTGCCTCGTGAGGGTCAAAAGTCGCAACGGTCATACCTCACAAGGGGCCAACGTTGCAAGGTTCATACGTCGCGAGGGTTATACTTTAAGGTATAATACCTCGTCGCGAGGTATAACCCTCGTGACGATCATGTCGCCCCTTAGACCCTTGACCCTTATAGTCGCTGGAACCTTTCGATTGTCCTTCCTGCCTCCCCGGTTGTCGCTTGTTGTCGTTTGACCTTTGAGATTGCCCTGCCTAGATCTGTTGTTCGACCATTCCAACGTTCGACCCTTGCAAGGTATGATAAGGGTCATACCTTGCAAGGGTCGAACGTCGGAAAAAAATTGTCTTCTACGTTTTACCACTTCCCCACCAATCAACCGCATTCATCCCCCCCCCTGTAATTAATATTATCGCTAATTTCCCCTCCCCTAGAAACGAATTTCATCACAACTGAAATAATTATTTTTATCTCAGACTGATGACGATCCTCCACACGCATACTCGCAGATATTCGTGTTGAAACCACTGGGGGGCTCATTCTATTGCCAGCATGACATATTCCGTCTTGTTATTCACGAGACAGCATAAATAAAAGCAGCAGCAGCAGGCGAGACGGCACATGGACTAAGTAAAATCAATTGAAAGGATGGAAAAAGATATAGAAGGGGCATCAAAAGAGGCAGAAATAAAATAGGATAAAATTGATGAATTTTTCAGTCACGATTGTATCCCTGTCGTCTTTGCGTATCATTTTATCCAGATCAAATTTTTATACAGGAAAAATAATGCTTCTAATGCCGTAAGAATAAAACATTTATTAATTAATCATCAGCTTTTTTTTCGATTTATGTAAGTTGGAGGTGATATTTTTTTTGTTACAAATTTCCACGCTTTGCCTGTTCGATTTCGATGGCCTCAAAGAGAGCCTGGAAATTACCAGCACCGAATCCCTGGAATAATTTTTAAAACACGAGATTAATAAAGTGATGAATATTGGAGATTGTTGAAGATAAATTTTTTGTATTGTATTTTTAATCCTTTAGTTTGAAGTGGAAAGTGGTGATAATTTCGATTCCATGATTGAGAGAAAATGTCAGATTTTTTCGGGGGAAATTTCATAATAATGTAAAAAACATGTGATATTTTCTCCTAGAATTACTACTTATGAGAATAAATACGAAATTGACAGAAATTTCCAGTCTGATTTTTTTTTCTTAAATTTTTCGCACTGGTTATGAAGTCTTGGGAGTAAAAAAACTACTGAAACGCGGAAAAAACTTGACATCATGAATTCTCAGCCAAAAGCGTATAAAAAAATGTGTAGGTAGAATAGCTTGAAAAATTGGTTCATTTTCATTTTTTTCTAGGACCTGGAGGAAACGAGTTAAAGGTGATCTGAAGAGGATAAATAATTTTAAGAAATGTTTTAAAATGCGAGGTGGTTGACAGGTATAGGCGCCCCCATTTTGCTTGGATGCCCCCCTCCCTCTGCCGCAAGGAGCTTTAAAGATGGCGGCGCCTCCACCTCGTATTTTCAAACATTTCTTTAAATTATTTATCCTCTCCGGCTCATCCCTAACTCACTCCATCCCGTTTCTATAAAATGAACAAATTTTTCAAGCTATCTTTCAGATTTCTCCACCCCCTTTTGACACAGAATTCATGGTACAAAGTGTACTCCACATTTCAGTAGCTTTTTTTCTACTCCCGGGGCCTTTTAAAGGAGGTGAAGTGTCTCTTAAAATTACTCACGTTATGATTCCTCCGTTGAATGATCTCGATGAACAAAGTGGGTCTGTCCTGCACATTCTTCGTGAAAATCTGCAGGAGATACCCGTTCTCATCGTAATCAATGAGAATCTTGAGCTTCTGGAGAACGGAAATATCCTCGAGTATCTTGGTTCCGCTGGTCTTGAGCCTCTTCCGCAGCATGTCATAGTAGCTATCGGGGACCTGGAGGAACTCCATCCCCCTGGTCCTCAGGTTCCCGACAGCTTCGATGATGTCATCAGTGTTCAACGCAATGTGCTGAATCCCAGAGCCCCCATAATACTCGACAAACTCCTGGATCTGAGATCGTTTCTTCCCTGGGGCGGGCTCATTTATCGGGATCTTTACAGTCTCCTCGTAGTTGGTCATCACTATGGATCGGAGGGCTGAGTATTCCGTGTGTAGTTGGGTATCATCGACTGACCAGAACCTGTGGAACTGGAGGTTCTGCTCGTACCACTTGGCAACTGGTTCCATTTGCTGGTCTGGCTGATTCCCGACGCAGTGATCGATGAATTTTAATTTCGGGTCTGGCCTGAGGATCGGTGAGAGAAGAAAGAAAAGTAGATAATCATGCATAAAGATATGTTGTTCAGCAGAAGAGACAGATGGCGAAATAAAAGACCAGGAAAAACGACTACTTGACACAATTCGGGAAACTTTCTTGGTTCTGATTGAAAGTAAAACGACCCCTTATGATCCTTGGGAATAAGGGTTAAACGACCCTTAATGACCCTCGGGAATAAGGGTCAAACGACCCATAATGACCCTCTGGAATAAAGGTCAAACAACTCTTAATGACCCTCGAGAAAAAGGGTCAACCGACCCTTAATGATCCTCGGGAATGAGTGTTAAACGACCCTTAATGACCCTAGGGAATAAGGGTCAAACGACCTTTAATGACCCTCGAGAACAAGGATTAAAGGATCCTTATTGACCCTCGGAAATGAGGGTCAAATTAACCTTAATGGCTCTTGGGAATAACGGTCAAACGATCCTCAATGACCCTCGGAAATAAGGGTCAAGCAACCATTAATGACTCTCGGCTATAAGTGTCAGACGGCCCTTGAGGACGTGTAAGGTAAAGGGTTCAAATGGCTCTTTCTGCCTCTTAAAACCATTTCACAATTAATGCTAAACATTCTTAAGAGTTGTTTGACCCTCAAGACCATTTGAACCTCAACTCCGAACGTTCTTTAGGGTCGTTTGACCCTCAGGTCCATTTGACCCTCAATTAAAAACGTATTTAAGGGTCGTTTGACTCTCAAGACCCTGTTGAACTATCTCAGCCAAACGCCCGTAAGGGTCGTTTGACCCTCAGGGTCATTTGACCCTTGTCCCTGAATCAAATCGTCTTTAGGGTTTGTTCGACCTTCGAGACCATTTGACCCTCAACTCTAAACGTCTGTAAGGGTCCTTTGCTCCTGAGAGCCATTTGACTCTGACCCCCGGTTAAAAACGTTTTCAGGGTCATTTGACCCTCAACTAAATCGCCTTTAAGAGTTGTTTGACCCTGAACTCCAAACGCCCGTAAGGGACTGTCCGCAAGGACTTGTTTGATCTCACGGTCTTTTGACCCCCCACTAAAACCTCTTTAAGGGCTGTTTGACCCTCATGACCCTCTCGAACCCTCAAATCCGAATGTCCTTAAGGGTCATTTGACCCTTGAAACCATTTAACCCTCAACTAAAAACCAAAAAGAGAATCCCGGAATCTTGAGGAACAATCGTTTTTCCTGGAGTTTCATTTTGAACACTCGAAAATGAGAAGTTGAATTTTTCAGAAGACATACAGTAAACGAGTGATTGGATCTGCGGGAGAGTCGACGTATCCTGGCAGGAATTTTCCACTGTAGTTGGTTCTGTCCACCAGAGTATGCAGGGTATCTCCAAACTGAGAGGATGAATTAAAATATTGAAATAATTGAGAAAGACGGATGGCCAGAATAAATAACAGCACGAATAAATCAGAGTTACATGGAGAATAAATAAATACATTCAGTCGCGAAGCTGTAAAATAATTTAAGTCCACTTGGCTATTTCGAGGAATATCTCCGAATGTAAGGGGAGACTAATATGAGTTTTAAAAGTCGCGGGCTATTGGAGTGAGATTTCTCTGCATCCAAAATCGATTATATATGTCTAAAAACGAATAATTAGTGCAAAAAAATTAATTTTTTAATTGTTCTTTTGTCCCGCAGACGCTTAAAATGTTAAAAATAGTCCAGGGTCTTCTATTTTTGAGCTACGGAATTTTTTTTTTCAAAATTTGGTGGAAAAATGTACAATTACAATTACGAAATTAGCTGTGTAGGTGTTTTTTTAAATTCGACACCTACACAGCTAATTTTGTTTTGTTAAATATAAAAATTTGCGCCATTCGTGTAAAATCGACAGGAAAATTATCGGTTATAATACCCCGAGAGCTTCAAAATGATCGGGTATTTCACGTTTCACAGGTTAAAAAAAATTTCCTGCGAAACTTAACGCATTCATTTGTATGCAGGGAAGTTTGAGGGAAATACTCCGATTCATTTTGAAGCTCGAGGGGTATTCGGCGGATTATTTCCTCCATCACCATTTCGATAAATAGAATTGTGGTATTCGGCGTTAACATGGTAAATTCGACAATTTTTTGTTATTCTGTTTGGCAACGGGAAAATTACCGAACGACGGGGTATTATCGATATAATTCTGTTCAGATTGGACCACGGGACGTCGAATTCCGCAATTCTATTGTTCTGAAGGACGATGGGGAAAATAATCCTTAAAATATTTCAAATATATTCTCGATTCTTTCAGAAACATTTTTCGAGCTATTTTACATGAATGATGCCATTTTTAAATATAAAAAATAACGAAATTAGTTGTGTAGGAGTCGAATTTAAAGAAACTAATTCGTAATTGTTATTGCACACATTTTGAAAAAAATGTGTAAATGGTGCGGGGTACACGAACGATAAATTTTTTTTTTGCAATTTAAAAAAATAAATAAATTTTGCAATTTAAAAAAATAGATAAAAAAATTTTTTGCACCGTTTTTAGACATATGTAATCGATCTTCAATGTATGAGAAAACTCATTCCAATAGCCCGCGACTTTTAAAACTCACAGTAGTCTCCCCTTAATTAAGAATTCATCATTTGAATTGAGTATCGAATCATCTCGTCAGATGAACGTCCTCACCGTCTGGAGAGTGGCCATCCTCACGACTCCGTTCTCGTCCTTCTCCTCCCAAATATCTCTGACCACTTTGGCCCCTCGGGCCTTAGCCACTTTGACGATTGCATCGATGTCCACAACGCTGAAAGCGATGTCTCGAACGCCATCCCCATGTCGGGCGAGATGATCGGCCATCAGCTTGTCATTGGGCTCATAAGCAGACTCGAAGACGAAAACAATCTTGTTCTGCTTTACTGCGTGCGAAGCGATCTTACGAGAGCCTGTCTCCAGTCCCTGGTACCCCAGGGGCTCGAAACCGAATCGAGCGACGTAGTAGCCAGCAGCCTGCTTGGCGTTCCCGACCCAGAGCTTCAGGTGGTCGAACGCCAGGAACTGCCCGGCGAGGGGCTTCGGACCCTTGTCGGTGTAGGTGGTCTGAACCAGGAGAAACGGTGATCAAACGATTGAAGGAATTTTTTTTTTTTAGAATTTCGGGGGTGAATTCAACAGGGGAGTGGTTCGTAGGAATGCGAAATTATCTCAGTAGCGAGCGGTTTCGAGGGAAAATGTGAGTAGACATTTTTTGTAGCCGATGAAATTCTCCACAAAAATTATTTCCGACGTTTTTTTGGTAAATCCACTCGTTCTTAAGAGAATTCAACCATTCATAAGATGAGAAGCATTGATTTTCTTACGGAATCCAATTTTTTATGAAATTTCAATTTCTAAAATACATCATTCAAATCACAAACAATCATTTCTTATGACGTCTCAAACATGTGGAAAGCTAGAAAAATTCTCTTATTTAATACAGGGCAGAGTAGCAAAATGAAACATGAAGCTAAATGAAACAGTCGAAAAATGACTATTTGACGCAATTCACGCGAAATAGTATATTTTGTTACGAGTGCGGAAAAGAGTTTTTTGGCTCGTGGGAGGTTTATAGCACGAGCCGAAGGCGAGTGATATAATCCCATGAGTCAAAAAACACTTTTCCGCACTCGTAACAAAATATACAATTTCGCGTGAATTTCCGCACTCGTATCGAAATATGCTATTCTCTCAGTCTGTAAACGAAATTATTTATCAGGGAATTTCACGATACTTAAAAACACTTTTCCCACGAGTATCTAACGATATTTTTCATCACAATGTGTGGAAAAGGGACGTTTCGCACAGCGTGATGGAAACATTTTTTTTTTTGTTAAATATTTTTTATTATTAACTTTTGTTGAGAGTACTAATATTTTTTATTATTAATTTTTCTTGAGAGTACTAATGAGAATAATAATTTCCCGTTCAGTAGAATGAAAAAATATTGAGCAGTTTTGACGGAAAAAGATTTTGTCAATGGATTAATTGAAAACAAAATGAAACAGCAAAATCCAAAGTCCAGAGGAAGACCTAGGGGGAGATCCAGAGGGAGAAAAAGGAAAATGTGATGTTGAATTTCAGTCGAATGAAGGAAGACCAGTGGAATCAGCCTAATCTAATCAATTAAATTATAAGAAAAATAAAAAATAAATAAATAAATAATTCTCATCAGTACTCCAAATAATAAAAAAAGTTGATAAAAAAAAAATTTAACAGAAAATTTTTTTTTCGCTTGAATTGTGTCAAACTGTTTTCGATTGTTTCATTTTGCCCCACTCTCCCCTATTTAATGTATTTTTATATCATCATTTCCGTAATTAGTGATTGCAGAGAAAAATGTCAGTAAATCTTTTTTGTAGCAAATGAAATTCTGCACAAAAATAATATCGACTTTTCTTTTGTAAATTCACTTCACCCGTTATCAAGATATTTCAACAATTCATAAGATGAGAAAAAGTGACGCATGTACAAAATCAGAATTTTCATGAAATTTAAGTTTCTGAAAACTGGAATTATCCTAGGAATTATTGATTTTAGGAAAAAATGTCATTAAATCTTTTTTGTTCCTGATAAAATTCTCTACAAAAATGTTTTTTGACGTTTTTTCATAAATCGACTCGTTCTCAAGACAATTCAGTCATTGACAAGACGAAAAGAATTCACTCTTTCCCGACATCGTAATTTTCATTACGACATTTAAGCTTCTAAAATATAAGAATTGCAGAATAATCTCAATAAGGGGGGTTTCATGGAGAAATGTCTGAAAAATTCTGTCAGAAAATCGTTCAACATTCTCCTCAAACCCCCTCATCATCAACATAATTCCCCACCAAATGAGTTTTGAAAAAGCGTTCTATTCAGCCAAGTATTACCACTTCACTATCAAAATCCCAAGCAATACCTCGAAGACCTTTAAAACCTTCACCGAGATCTGCCTCCTAATCCCCCCAATTTCCAAATGTCTCTTACCATTCCAAAAAAAACTGTAAACTCAAACTGAAAGCGATAGATTCCGGACGATAACTGAGCGCTGCGTCAGAACGTTTCATTTAAATAAGGGGCCCGCGACATGGGCTAGTCACGATCTTGATCCGTGATTGGTGGAGACCGGAGGCTTGTTTACAGGTACCCAGCTCCATAATGAATTTAAAACTCCTCATAATTTATTGCAATCGACGGTAGAAAAACCGGATTGACACGAATCCGTTGCCTGATCCCAGCGTGTTGCCAACGAATTTCGATAATTTTTCCACTGGGGAATGTATTTATTCCTGTCTCGATCAATTTTTTGGCGATTCCGATCATCCAATCATTTGACAAATTGTTTTCCTGCGATATTTACGAATTTAATTCCCAAGGAAAACGACAATTGTCCATTAATTCTTCATATTTATCTCGTTTCTTTTGTTGATCAACTCAATTTCACGCGTCACTGCATTCAAACCATTTTTCATGATTATTCTCTATGATTCCGCTCTCCAGCTCTTGTTTGTTATCCTCATACCGTGATTCAACATCAACAAATCGACGGAATATCTTAAGAACGAGTTTTTGGAGAAAAATCAGAGGCTGATATGGAAATCACCTCGACAGAGTGAATGTTAATCATTCGGGATTTCTAACAGGTTCAGATGATTATTAGAAAATTATCGTCTCACAATTCTTTATTTTGTTGTTCGTTAAATACTGAGTCAGTCTGATGGTTTATTTCAAACTTAAAATTAACATAATTATTTATAAATTATTTTTCTTTTATTTTTCTTTCATACTTTCGTGATTCGAGATTTAGGATGTCATGGGCATTACATGGAATTCGTCCATTAAATTCGAATGATGAAAGACGAATATTTCTTTTATTTTCAATGTAAATGAAAAGTTTTTTATTACTTATTGAAATTAGAAGAATAAGTGCCTGAAATTCCTCACGAAAAATTTCAATTAAATGTAGGAAATACTATAGGATTTCCTACGGAGAACTCGAACATTTCCTATCGATTTTCCTAGGTTTTTGTATATAAGAATTTCATACATAAATTTTCTAGAGATTTTTTCCGATAATTTCCTAGGACTTTTATAGGAATTTCTTGTATAATTTTTTCTATAGGCGTCTTACAGGATTTTTCTATAGACGTTCTATAGAAATTTCCTATAGGATTTTTTCCATAGCTTTTCTATAGAAAGTTCATACACAAATTTTCTACAGAATTCTTTGGATAATTTTCTGCGATTTCTATAGCAATCTCTTACATATTTCTATAGGCGTTCTCTACAGGAATTTTCTAGATTGTTTCGTATTTTTTTTGTAGAAATTTCCACTACTGAGAATAAGAACATTTCCCATATGATTTTTCTTATATAATTTTCTGAACATTTTCTATAGAATTTCCTATAGACATTTCTATACGATTTTTTACACAATTTCCTTTAGAATTGTCTATAGGATTTCTACAGAATGGATAATTCAAACATTTCCCATCAGATTTTTGGTTTTCTATAGAATTTCCTGTAGGATGTCCTAAAAGAAGTCCAATAGTGTTCCCTCTGCCGCTTCTGACAGAATTTTCTATAAGATTTCCTACACCAATTCTTCATGCGTGTATCTACAAAATTTCTCGATTGTCATCCAGCCTGATCTCCTAAACCCTTCCCAATTTCCATAACATATTTAATTGTCGATAAAAAAAAATACCGAAATGTTTTGTCGAATGTTTTGATGACTAGTTTCGTGAGATCCCCATGACATCCTTGTATTCTATTAGCATCTGGGAATGTAAAAATCAAGGTTCCATCAACATTATCAATGACAATATCGTGACATTATTGATTTCTAATAGCAATTCTTATTTAATCTCATCACAGAACGCGTACATTATCTCAAGATTATCTCGAAGATTTAACATACTTGTTACAGTAATTAATACTAATTAATATTAATCGATAACACTGTATTATCTACTTACAACTGAACAAACGATTCATCAGAAAATCGTGCAAGCAAAAATGGAATGGCATCGCTCTGGACAATTGTAAAGCTTATTATGAGTGCGACGGAATTTATTGCTGAATTCAAAATAAACTCATAATTTGTCTTATTAGTTCACCTGGTTTTGTCATTCTGTTTATCCTTCGTCGGGTTTTTTTTACAAAAATACGGATTAATAAAACAGAGACTGGAGTTGCTGAAGCGCTAAAAGTAATGAATCAAATCAACTTCAGCTCAACAATGGCAAGAACAACCTTTGGCACAAGTACCCCTTACAAAATCACAATCCCATGATCCCGTTCCAGGCTTCTCTTCGTCATCAACGGCACATCTTCCACGAGATCCGCTGGTGTTGGCAGTCCACCTGATCCCCTGCTGATGAAAAAACCTCAGTCCTCCCGCACAGAGTCCTCAGTCTTCACAATAACATCATTAAGATTTCTCCCTTTCCTGAACCTATCGTGAATTTTCCCAGCGATCTTCAGCTCCCTCACCCCCCACAGCCTCGACCTCTGGAGAGTCTCCCATTCAGCACGGAGAGAAAAATGAGAGTTCTCAAACAAGGCTCACTTGTGCCAAGAAAATAGTTTTTTGAAAATGATCAAAACAGGAGTTTTTTGTGCCAAACATGCACAGAGTGCACCAAGATGAAATAGTATATTTCGTTACGAGTGCGGAAAAGAGTTTTTTGGCTCGTGGGAGGTTTATCGCTTGAGCCGAAGGCGAATGATATAATCCCACGAGCCAAAAACACTTTTTCTGTACTGCTTCTCACGATTTCTCGTCTGGGAATTGGTATTACATACTTCCCAAACTCGAAAACTTGAAAATCACTACAGAAAAATATTGTTCCTGGGCTGTTACGATGGGGTTTTTTTACTCGTGTGGCGTTGGCCATCGCAAAACCTCATCGCAACAGGCCGGAAAAATACTATTCCCACGAGTATCGAACGATATTGTTCATCACGATGTGAGGAAAAGGGGCGTTTTAGGCACGCGANAAAAATAGATGTAGTTGTTAAAAAAAAATGCATTCTCTGTACACACAAGAAATGTCATTTCCAGCACTACACCTTCGTTATTCGATACTCCAATCGACAATTTGCCGACAAATTGGCGATGTCCTGTTAAATTTTAAATGGCACTAGCAAAAATTGTTTTCTGGGTACGTATTTTCCTCCCGAAAAAAGTTCGTTTTATTCGAAACAAGAAATGGTAGTTTTTCTTTTCGGCTATCTAATAATCACAGACAAGAAATGAACCCTTAAACAAAACAATAATAATTATATGATAGCAATCTTGTAACTTAGGGACAAAATATTTCTTGATAAATTTTCTTCTATATGAGATATTTTCATCCTGAAAAAGCACCGTCTCGTGTGAATTATCTGCTTCTTGAGTCAAATATTTCGTTGTTATCGAAAGCAGAGCAATTATTCATGTTTGAGACTTTCAAATTTGAATCAAACAACTTCTTTTTTGGCAATTTTCAACTAGAGATTTTGTTGGCTCAAACAAAACCTGTTTGACAACGTGTTTGTTTTTCTCTCGGTGAGAATCAATTCAGTAGCGAAGTGGTAAAACAGTTTAAGTCGATTTTGACTATTGGCCAGTTTTTATTGAATATCTCAGAACTTAAGGGAGATAGCTAAATTTTTATCGAGGCCTTTTTTGTAGCAGTCAATTTGCTGTAGAAAAAAGGTTATTACGAGAATTCCATTATCTCCTTTAGATTCGGAGATATTTTTCAAAAACTCAAGTAAGAGATAAGTCGACTTAAACCGCTTTACCACTTCGCTACTGAATTGGGAAGTCTAGAACTCGAATACTCTATCTATCGGACGGGATAGGAACCCGTGTAAGTAGGTTGCGAGTCCTATCTCTCCTAAGGAGCTACTGTCGAGTGGCGAAAATGTGAACTCGTGCAAGTAGGTGGAAGTGGTCCGCAACCTACGCCCCGCCCCCATCTGACTTTCCAATATTGAGGTCTGAGTAGAGCTCCTTGTGCTCGCTGGAGGGCACGGGCTCCATCCAGAGTCCCAGGCCCGTCTCCAGCCTCCCCAGATTACTCCAGTTTATTCCAGATTATTTCTCCCCCTCAGGATTATTTCCAGTGCATCCTCTCCCTCCCAGAAGTCCTCGTCCTCATTATTATTTTTGGTTAATCTGCTGGACAACGTAGAGAGATCGCAGTGCTCGCTTGGAGTAGTCTCTTTACTGCAGAAGCCACTGGTTTTGTTGTCGCTCACCAACAGACAGCTTCAACTGGAGCCTCTCCAGCTCCTTCTTCAGGAGAATCTTCATGCTCTTCTGCCTTCAAAATAAACTCATCATTTGAGTTCATCAATCCACCTAGAAGTTTCGTCATTCTTCATTCAGTTTTATAAAAATATGGACCAAAAACACATCAGGTAGCAAACAGGTGCAATGGAATGAGTCAACTCAACAATGACAAGATCAACCTTTGGTTCAAACTCTCTTACAAAATCACAATCCCATGATCCCGTTCCAGTCTTCTCTTCGCCTTCAACGGGACAACTCCCATGAGATCCGCTGGTGTCGGTAGTCCACCTGATGCCCCTCCCCCCACCCCCTGCTGATAAAAAACCTCAGTTCTTCCGCACTGATTCCCATAAACCACAGTGTCCTCAGTTCTCACAATAACATCAGTAAGATTTCTCCCCTTCCTGAACCTATCGTGAATTTTGCCAGCAATCTCCAGCTCACTCACCCCCCACAGTCCCGACCTCTGGAGAGTGTCCCACTCAGGATCAATGCTGAGGACCGAGTAGAGCTCCTTGTGCTCGCTGGAGGGCATGGGCTCCATGCAGTGCCCCAATCTCGTCTCCAGCCTCCCCAGGTGATTCATACACGTCTCCCAGAGATTATGAATCAACTCAGGATTATTTCCAGTGCCATCCTCCATCAGCAGGACCATCACCATGTTCTGGTGTCCACAGATGAAGAGCTCGGCCCTCTCCAGGGTCCCAGGCTCCCTCTCCCCCAGCCAAAAGTCCTCGTCCTCATTGTTATTCTTGGTTAATCTGCTGGAAAACGTGGAGAGATCGCAGTACTCGCTTGGGGTGGTCTCCTTGCTGCAGAAGCCACTGGTCTTGTCGTCGTTCACCAGCAGACTCAGCTTGGACATGAGTGGGGTCAACTGGAGCCCCTCGAGCTTCTTCTTCATGGGCATTTCAAAAGAAACCCCCTCTGACGACGACTTTCTTCGGTCCTCCGGCTCCTCTGGAGCGTTCAGACTCTTCAAGGGAAGACTCATCGACCTTCTGCACGTCTCCTGGCGCTTCTTCCTGACTTCGCCAAGTCTCACGTCCAGTGGAGGTGGACTACTCGAGATCATGACATCAAAGTCCTTCAAATGAGTCGAGTCAATTCCATTGGCTCTTGGCGGAGGTGACAAAGGCTTTGAGACATCCTTGGAGACCTTCTGGATTTTAACTAGCTCCTGGTAATGACAAGATATGTAGTGATCATACAGATCCTGCGACACTGGTGATCCATCAAACTTGAATACTGGGTAACAGGGGTCTGTTATCGTTGTGAAGTGACCCCTTCGTTTCGGGCGGTCATCTGGGGTGTGCGAGGACTCGACGTCCTCCAGGTCTGACACACTGGAGCTCCTCCTGATCCAGGCTATCTTCTTGAGTTTCTTCTCCTGGTCCAGCCCTCCAGACCTCAATTTATTCAGTCTCTTGCACCTGAGGGCTTCCTTCACGACGTCTGGGATGTCGTCAATACCCCCGGGGGTTCCCCTAGACTCCTCCAGAGGCACTTCCTCCGATTCATCCCCTGTATTGCAGATCAAAACAGCTGTTTCATGGAGAACTCGATTGATGTCCTTCAGAGGTGTTGAGCAGACACTAGGTGTCAGGGGATGCTGCACTCGATTCTTGGGTCTGAATTCCTGTTTGGCTGGTAGGGAGCCTCGTCTGATTGTTGGAGGGGGTGGAGGATTGTCAGGATTATCCGGGGGATCAGCCTCCCCTTCTTCAGGGACTGTGAAAATCCTGGAAGTGTCTCGTTTCATTCCGCAACTGGCTAAAGACGATTTCTTGTACTTCTTGCTCATGTGATTGTCGTTGATGGGGTTGGGGTGCTTCGGGGGGTCCTCTTGCCTCCTCTGGATGTAGACTCTCAGCAGCTGGACACCCAGGGGCAGGTGGAAGTCCGTGGGAATTCTGTCTGCTGGGGCTTTTATTCTGTAAGGATCTGTTATCACCAGCTGTTTTGTGAGATCTGGGGTCAGCTGGGTTGCCACCACTTTGTTGTTGAAGAACATGGCACCGCCGAGGATACCCTGGGTCTCCTGGCAGTACTGGAGGAGCTGCAGGGACTCCAGGAAGACGTTGCTCGCGGTTTTTGGGAGCTTTATCATTGGCATCGAGGAGAAGAGGCTCGCGTTGTACTGGAGGATTGGGAGGTACGTCTCCAGCATCTGGTACAGCTTCTCGGTGAATTTATTTCGGTCGTTGTTGAGGGAGTGGTTTATCGTGTCCAGGTCGCAGTGGAAGAACTTGAGGATTTGCTCCAGGAAGTTGCCCCGACGCTCCAGAATCCAGTCCTGGATGTTGCGGTCTGTGCCGATTGCTAGGATGTAGTTGTTGAATCTTTTCAGGACGAATTTACCACCCTGGAGGGCGATCAGGGTTGGGGGGGAGAAGGAGGTCGAGAGGAACTGGTGGACTCCCATCAGCTGGCCGGCTAGTGCTAGCCGCTGGGTTGCTGAGACCCAGGCTGGGTGGAAGTAGAGGACTGCTTCCGCTGGGTCGTCGTCCTCTTTCCGACAGCGAGTCGTGTCGTAGATGAAGACTATCATCATTTCTCTGGGGAGAGGAGGAAGGGGGTTAGTCTCTGGGGGTTTCTGGGAAAGAGATGTTTTGGGGGTTTTCAAAAGGACTATTTTTTTTAAGAATTGCTGGGACGCAACGACTGATTAGTAGCGAAGCGACAAAACGGTTCAAGGCAATTTAGACTGTTGGTCAGTTTTCAAGGAATATCTCGGAATTTAAGGGTGCCAAGTGAATTTGGCGATGACGTGGAAAATTGACATTCACCAACAAAGTTATAATTTTTTTAATTAATAGACAGGTCGAGGTAATAGACAGGGGTTTTTTTTAATTAGACAGATGGTGAACATCGGTGACAATTTTAAAATTTTAGAACTTATGGATATCGAGAAACTAAATAAACAAAATCAGTCTTAGACACGGCCTCTTATGGAGTTTTGATTAAATTGAACGTTTCAACCCCCTAGGAACTCAAGAAAAATTTGAAAAAATTTGAAGATATGGGGAATGATGTCTTCAATGTGATGGCGACAAAAAACAATGGGGTACCGGGGTGAATAAGAGAGGTATTTCAACCCGCCGTACCCATTTGATCCCATGCTTTCTCGAGGTTCGTCCGCATTTATTTTTTCGATGTCTAGTTCCGGTTGCGGGTTTGAAATTTCGTCGGATGGATGAATAGATATTTCTCCAATGATGGAGGGAAAGAAAAAATTTTTTTTGAATCTTTTTTCAAATTCACTTGGCACCCTTAAGGCAGATAGCGAAATTTTTGTAATGACCTTGTTTAAAACGTAGCTATATGTGGACGTCCACATGAAAAAGGGCCATTTGTCGATGGCCGAATTACTCGACGGCGAATTTATGGAGATTTAGCTTTGTTTCAAATGAGATTTAGCTTCGTTTACAAAAATTTCGCTATCTCCCTGAGGTCCGGGGATATTCCGCGAAAACTTAGCTAAGAGCTAAGTCGACTTAAATCGTTTTACCGCTTCGCTACTGAATGATCTCAGCAGCGAAGCGGTGAGACTATTTGAGCCCATTTTGATTAATGGCTAGTTTTCAATAAATATCGGGGAATCAGGGCAGCTAGCGAAATTTTTGTTAAAACCGTTTTTGTAGCTTTCAATTCGCTCCACAAAAAAGGTTGTTACGAGAATTTCGCTATCTCTGCCCCTGAAGCCTTGAGAGTGAAAAAACAATTACTGTTGTGCGAGGAAAAGTTTGGACCATGAATTCTCAGTCAAAAAGCGACGGAAAAATCTGAAAGGTGGCTGAAACAATTTGTTCATTTCATAAAAACTGAATAGAGCGAGTTCAGGGTGATCTGGAGAGGATAAATAATTTTAATAAATGCTCCAAATTGCGAGGTGGAGGTAACGAATTGAAGATGATCTGAAAAGTATAAATAATTTTCAGAAATTATTTATCTGTTTCAGATCATCTTCAATTCGTTTCATCCAGTTTCTGGAGAATGGGTATTTTTTTCAATATAAAGAACAATTCTGCCCCTTTGTGACGAGCCTAAACTGAGCTCAATTGATAAATTTGTTTCTGAGTTATGAATAATTATTTAAAAAAATCAAAAGTGTCCATTTTACCCCATCCTCCCCTACTCCCAAGAATAAAAAAAAAATTAATAAAAAAAATTTTTTTTGGTTGAATTGTGTCAAAGAGTCGTTTTTTTGACTGTTTCATTTTGCCCCACTCTCCCCCACATAAAAAACCAAACGGAAAAAATACATACACAAGTTTATAATCAGCATTATCCTTAACGAAGATCAAAGAATTGAAGAGAGACATGTAGAAATTCATGCAAGACCTCGAAACCCCCAAAATAATTCCCTCAATCCCCCAAGCACTCCATCATCACCGAATAATGACGCAACTTACTTAGCCATGGTAATGGTTCCAACTTTTTCTCAGGGTTCTCGGATAATCCTATCAACACCCTACACTCCCCCTAGTCTTTCCCGATAATCCGCAGTCAATTCCCCGAGTTGTCCCCCACAATCTCCAATCATTCTCACCCAACAGCCGTTGATTATCATCTCACGAGCCCCAGAAACCCTCAATTCCCTCACATAATCACGAATAATCGTCAATAATTCGAGGAAAACATTGAACACACGGAGTAATCAGTTGCAGCCAGTCGCCATGATGATTTTTACGCCTTAATTTTTCTTCTGCATCTGCAGTATCGACTGAACCCCAACAAGAAACCATAATAAATGAGATTTTGAGGTTAAAGTCCAGGGATGATGATGTGAGGGAAATTATCTTCATTGTTGGGTGATCAAAATTCACATTTTGATGAAAGGTCATTAGATCTTGAGGTAAGTTCTAGATTAAGAAGCTTCTCATAGTAGAGCCTCATTAGTCTTTAGCTCCTCTTAATTTATTTATTTCTGCATCAAGATCCAGAAGCTCAGGGCCAATTGCAGGGTTAAATAATTCCATACAATTTTCATATCTTAAGATAGTATTATAATGATATGTAATCTTTTTTAAAAACATCAAAATGTGGAAAATAGGTGGCAATTTCATTTTTGGGACGTCCTTCGTGAAATATCAGCTGTAGCTTCCCACCAAGAATTCGTGATTTCTTCATAAAAATTCCATGAATCTGGCGTGGAAAATTGAATGAAATAGCTAGTAGAAAAATATAAATAATCACAGAGCAGTTGAAAAATGAGAAACATCCTCATGACGTCCAACACTGGCCTTCTGATTTAGTGCTGATTATTAAAAGTCTCATTTCAGCCTTCTGACTCCTCTTAATTTATTCATTTCTGCATCAAAATCCAGAAGTTCAAGGCCAATTGCAGGATTCAATAACTCCATACAATTTTCACATCTTAGGACAGTATTATAATTCACTAGCGAAGTGGTAAGCCGGTTTAAGTCGACTTATCTCCCAATTGAGTTTTTGAGGAATATTTCCGAATCTAACGGAGATAGCGAAATTTTCGTAATTACATTTTTTGTAGCTTTCAATCGGCTCTACAAAAACGGGCATAATAAAAATTTTGCTATCTCCCTTAGATTCCGAGATATTTATTGAAAACTGGTCAATAGTCAAAATTGACTTATACCGTTCTACCACTTCGCGACTGAATTATATCTGATCATTCTTAAAAACATCAAAATGTGGAAAATAGGTGGCAATTTCATTTTTGGGACGTCCTTCGTGAAATATCAGCTGTAGCTTCACACCAAGAATTCGTGATTTCTTCATAAAAATTCCATGAATCTGGCGTGGAAAATTGAATGAAATAGCTAGTAGAAAAATATAAATAATCACAGAGTAGTTGAAAAATGAGAATCATCCTCATGACGTCCAACACTGGCCTTCTGATTTAGTGCTGATTATTAAAGGTCTCATTTCAGCCTTCTGTCTCCTCTTATTTATTTCTATTTCCTCTTTATTTATTTTTGCATCAGGATCCAGAAGCTCAAAGCCAATTGCAGGCTCAGATAACTCCATACAATTTTCACATCTTAGCATAGCCTTATAATTAAATCTACTCTTTCTTAAAAACATAAAAATGTGGAAAATTGGTGCCAAGTTCATTGTTGCGTCGTCCTTCATGAAACATCAGTTGTAGCTTCTGAACAAAAACATAAAAATTACATGCACCTGGCTTGGCAAATTCAATGAAATCGGCACAGCAAATACCTAATAGAGAAATATTCCACAATCACAGAGTAGTTAAAAAGTAGTTAAATCCATTTGTTAAGGCCATTTCAGATACGAGAAATTCACCTCGTTAACTCCCACAAGATATGTTGACAAGAGAATCATCCTCATGATGTCCAACACTGGTCTTCTGGTCTTGACGAACCCAGCGAGAGTCAAGAAGCTCCTCCCAGTGATAAAACGTCACGTCCTCCAGACCCTGTACATCCAGTACTCTCCGAGGAGAAGAGCCATCCCCCAGTACCAACTCAAAGCCTCTCTAAACTCCAAAACCATCACGAGTATCTACGCCCTGGCGACCTCCTGCCTCTCCCGAATAGACGTGAGAGTCCTCATCTCCAAGACTAGTCAAAACTCCTCGACAATAACCACCGGAAGACCCATTGAACTAGTGATATTTGATGGGAGCTACCCTCAGGAGGATGCGGACACCTTCATCCAGAAGTTCCTGAAGAACAGGTCGAGGTCTTGCAGCTACATCTCTCTGGATGTTGATGATCGATCTGAGGCTGATGAAGGGGAGAAATGTCTCCTTGAAGATGATGAAGACGTTGGGAGGACTTCCTGGGGGAAAGTTGTGCTGGGGGGCACCTTCGACAGGCTTCACAATGGCCACAAGATACTCCTGAGCGAAGCTGTTCTTCGCTGCGAGGAGAAGCTGACTGTTGGAGTCACTGATGAGACCATGATCCAGGGGAAGGTCCTCTGGGAGCTGATTGAACCTTGTGAAAAGAGGATTGAGGCTGTTAAGGAGTTCCTTGAGGACATCGATGGGTCCCTCCGCTACGATGTCGTCCCCATTTCTGATATGTTTGGTCCCACCAAGAGCGAAGACGATCTCGACCTGATTGTCGTCAGTGAGGAGACGAAACGAGGAGGGGAGAAGGTATTTTTTTTTACTTTTGGGTTTTCTCACGGTCCTAACGATTGTTTTGATGATATTGAATGAACATTTTGATGTTGAGAGGGTTATTGAAGAGTTATTCGGGGGGAAATTAATAAGAAGGGGTCGATAAAGTTGTTTAGAATCGACTGCTTGTTAAAGTAGCTCTACCCTTACGGTAAATTCAAAGATTAATGAACACTGCAAAAAAATTGCAGAAAACTCGATTAGATTCGGAATTCTAATTTTTTTATCAATTTAATTATCGTTTTGGTTTTTCAAAGAAGAAATTTTTTTTAATCAGGATTTAACCCAGTGTATTATGTGAAAATCAACATTTCCATTGTAATCAAAGATTAAAATATGAATTTTTTTTCATTAGATGTGAAAAAATCAAGGATTCTTTTGACACCTCATAAAAAATAATCCACCGTTTTGCAAACAAGTTTTATTATTTATTTATAAGAGGGAAATGTTTGAAAAAATATCAATATTTTGCGAAATTTAATTTAGATAATACTGACTGGGTATGAATTTTTTCAAATTTTTTCCATGCAATTTAGTTGAAAAATTTAAAAACTGAAAATATCCAAGAGTACAGGTAGCCCTGCCGAAGGGTAGAGGTACTTTAAGTAAATGAACGAAATTATGACATTAAGCAATTTTACTGAAGGTTTTTGGTGAATATCTGGGAATCTATGGGAGATACCGAAATTTTTGTTCAGACATTTTTTGTTGGTCTTGTTTCGTTCTGCAAAAAAGGTCTGAATGACGATTTCGATATCTCTGTAGGATTTGGAGATATTTAGGAAAGAGTGATCAAATAAAAATTTCTCATTTTTATTTACTGATTTATTTTTCATATCTTTCTTCATTCATTTATTTATTAAATTATTTGGTTATCCAATTATTTATTTATTAGGTAAATGAATTGAGAAAGGAAAAGGGTCTGAGAATCCTAGACATTCACGTAGTAAAACTAGCTGAGGACATGGGGCACAGCGAGCACGAGGAGTCAAAGATCAGTTCGAGTAACCAGAGGATACGACTCCTGGGGACGAGGCTGAAGGAGCCTGACCTGGCGGGGAAGAGGTTGAGGCCCTACATCATTGGACTGACTGGGGGAATCGCCAGTGGGAAGTCCTCGGTGGCTGAGAAACTCCAGTCGCTGGGGGCTGGAGTGGTCCACTGTGATAAATTGGCTCACGACCTCTACGAACCAGGAAGGACGGGTTTTCAGAGGGTGGTTGAGGTCTTTGGGGAGGACATTTTGGATGCGGAGGGGAGGATCGATAGAAAGAAACTGGGGAAGATTGTATTCAATGATAAGGTATGTTCAGGAAAATTAGAGCCAAGATAATTTGGCATTCAATGATATTTCTCATTAAGGGGTGACTACTATGAGTTTTTAAAGTCTCGGGCTATTGGACTGAGATTTCTCATATATTAAGATCGATTATATACGTCTAAAGACGAATAATTAGCGCAAAAAAATGTTTATTGTTCGTTTGCATCGCAGACGCTTAAAATGTTAAAAATAATCCAGGGCCTCCAATTTTTGAGCTACAGAGGTCTTTCTTTTCCGAAATTTTTGGAAAAATAAGTGCAATAACAATTACGGATTATAATTAAAAATTGCACAATTCATGTAAAATAACTCGAAATTTTTTTTTTCAAATGGAGAATATATTTTTAATATTTTAAGGATAATGTTTCTGCCTATTTTACATGAATGGCGCAAATTTTTATATTAAACAAAACGAAATTAGCTGTGTAGGACTCGAATTTCAAAAAACTAATTCGTAATTGTTATTGTACACATTTTTTCAAAAATGAAAAAAACAAACCTCTGGAGCTAAAAAATTAGAAGCCCTGGACTATTTTTAACATTTTAAGTGTCCGCGGTGGAAACGAACAGTAAACAATTAATTTTTTTGCGCTAATTATTCGTTTTTAGACATAAATAATCGATCTTCAATGCATGAGAAATCTCACTCCAATAGCCCGCGACTTTCAAAACTCATAGTAGTCTCCCCTAAAAAGAAATAATATTCAATCTAATAAAATGGAATAAACAATAAATTATACATGATAGAGGGAACTGATACACAATACAAGAGCCATTTTCCACTTGTTTTTCCTAGGAACAATTAGATAGATTGAATAAAGCAGTTTGGCCAGCGATTCTGGATGCCGCCCTGGCAGAAGTTGAGAGGCTCCACACCGAGGGCTACGAAATCATCGTGATGGAAGCTGCAGTCCTCATCCAAGCCAAGTGGCAATCAGTCTGCCACGAGATCTGGACCTGCATAATTCCCCACAAAGAGGCTGTGAAGAGGATGATGGAGAGGAATGGTTTGACTGAACAAGAGGCCGAGGCCAGGATCAATGTCCAGCCCAGCAATACCGAGCAGGTAGAAGCAGCCACTGTTGTCTTGTCCACTCTCTGGAGTCATCAAGTCACTCTGGAGCAAGTCAATCGTGCCTGGAAGGCAGTCAACGACTTCCTCAGCTCAAAATCGTGAATGTCGTACTGTCATTCAATTCCAATTTGTGAATATTACCTTAAATGTATATTGGGGGGTTTTAGATGAAAATCGTTGGGGATTGTTAACCAATTTATTCTTCATTTTATTTTTTCAAAGGAATGATCGAAGAGAGGACAGATGAATGGATGAATTAATTGTAGAATAAATAATCATGTGGATGAGTCATCATCTTCATCTGAAGGCCATTGTATTGTCCCTGAGGATAAGATTCTCCTCCTGCTCTTTCTTCTCCTGGATCATCGTCATCAGGGTCCCCAAAAATGTCTGGAAATCGCTTTTCAACTTGTTCCCATCGTCTTCGATGTTGCAGTTTACTTGAGATATTTTTGCAAATGCTGGGGCTGAAATTAAGGGGAGACTACTATGAGTTTTAAAAGTCACGGGCTGTTGGAGATTTCTCATGCATTGACGATCGATTATATGTCTGAAAACGAATAATTTGTGCCAACAAATTCAGTTGTCATTGTTCGTTTGTCCCGCAGACGCTTAAAATATTAAGAATAGTCCAGGGCTTCCAAGTTTTGAGCCATGAATTTTTTTTTCAAAATTTTTCAACTCCACAGCTGATTTCGTTATGTTTAATAAAAAAATTTGCGCCATTCATGTAAAATAGAAAAATTATCCTTAAAATATTAAAAATATATTCTGGATTCTGTCAGAAACATTTTTTGGGCTATTTTACGTGAATAGTGAAGTTGGTTATTAAAAGAAAATGAAATTAGTTGTGTAGGAGTTGAATGTCACAAAACTAATTCGTAATTGTTATTGCACACATTTTTTCAAAAATTTTGAAAAACTGTTGCTGAAAAATTGGAGGCCCTGGACTATTTTAAAAATTTTAAGCGTCGCCAGGGCAAACGAGCAATAAACAATTGATTTTTTTTCACTAATCATTCGTGTTTAGATATAGGGGAGAGTGGGGCAAAATCAAACAGTCAAAAAAACGACTGTTTGACGCAATTCAAGTAAAACTAATTTTAAAACTTACTAAATATTTTTTATTCTTGGGAGTACTGATAAGAATAATAATTTTCCATTCAGTAGAATGGAAAATTGTTGAGAAGTTTTGACGGGCGAAGATTTTGTCAATGGATTAATATAAAAGAAAGTGAAACAGCAAAATCCAAAGTGCAAGGCAAGGCCCAGGGGGAGATCCAGGGGGGAAAAGGGAAAATGTGATGTTGAATTTCAATCGAATAATCCATTGACAAAATCTTCGCCCATAAAAATTCCCCAATAATGCATTCCTCTCTACTGAATGGAAAATTATTATTCTCATTAATTCTCGCAAGAATAAAAAAAGTTGACAAAAAAAATCGACAAAAAAAATTTGTTTGCTTAAATTGCCTCAAACAGTCGTTTTTTTTACCATGTCATTTTGCCCCACGCTCCCCTATATAATCGATCTTCAATGTATGAGAAATTTCATTCGAATAGCCCGCAACTTTTAACACTCATAGTAGTCTCCTCTTGTAACAGCGACTTCAGGGACTATTCTGATGATCTGTGGGGAGTTGGCTGATACTCACATATTCGTTTTGGCAGGTCGAGATGGGATTTATCCCCAGCGAAGTAAAAAACTACACAGTTTTTAGGCTCCAACTTCGTCTGAGTGACGAAATAGTCGTAGAGTTTCTCCAGCTCCCACACGAGGTCTGGGGTGAGCTTGGAGTAGACGAATATTACACCTTGGGCGTCTTTTCTGAATGCTGACCAGCAACTTTCGAACCTGGAGAGATCAGTTCGTTTAATATTTTCTCGTAAGTCCATTTATTATCAAAATAATTCAGTAGTGAAGTGGTAAACCGGTATAAGTCGATTTTGACTATTGCCCAGTTTTCAATATCTCAAAATCTAAGGGAAATAGCAAAATTTTTGCCATAACCTTTTTTGTAGCTCTCAATTTGCTCTACAAAAAAGGAAATCACAACAATTTCGCTATTTCCCTTAGATTCCGAGATATTTATTGAAAACTAGCCAACAGTCAAAATCGACTTATACCGGTTTACCACTTCGTTACTGAATTCAAGAAAAGATTAGAAATTTACATGGGTGTAAAAAAACAGAGATTCTTTAAATAATTAAAGTTTGTTAAGGCCAATACACAATACAATAAAAAAAGTAGAAAAAAAACTGAACATTTTTAAAGAGCGTTTTTAATAAAGATTAAGAAATAAGTCTGATAGAGCGGAAATAGTGAATGGATAATTTATCATGGTAACTAATGATCTGAAAGGCATTGACTACTGTAACAAATGACGACCCAACAGCCATCAAATACATCAAATTATTAATTTCCAATTTCCTCCCTATTGGGTTTATTTTCCAATATTATTTAAAAACGCTCTTTGAAAATGTTCAACTTTTTTCACCGTTTTTGCTTTCGAATGGAAGCATTGTATTGGATCGATTTTTGGACTCGGTAATTTTGCTTGGAAACGATGCAGAATGGTCTGAAACGGAAAAATACGAAGTTTGAGGACCATGTCTGTGTGATCATGTCCAGTCGATGGTCACTTTTTCTTAAAATTGACGAATGAACGGGCAAAATCATCCCAAATAATTTGAAATTTTGTCAGTTTATTGGTATAATTTGGGACTAACTCTACGCCAAAGTTCAGCTGAATCCGTCCATTAGTTTTTGAGAAATAGCGGTTTGTTTTTTTACACTTTTTCCAAAATATCTTGGAAAATATCCAACCGATTTCAATATTTTTTTTCTTAATGTCTTAATGTCCTCTATCTTAATCTATCAAAATATATATACCCGGCCATACAATGTTTTCGAGATATATCGATTTTTATATTTTTACCTTGAAATCGTTGTTCGGTCTCTAGTAGACGCAAAAATCGGAATATCAACTTGTTTTGATTGTACAATTATAATTTTTGAAGACTCCATGACTATGCAAAACCGAATAGCAATTGGAGATCCTTTCAGATTATCCAATGAAAAAAAACAACCAAGATCACGTTCGAAAGATAATCCACTCGGACCTTAAATGCGTAATTATCTCGGTAATGACTTAGTTTAAGAGAAAATGTCAAAAAAACTTTTGTGTAGAGAATTAAATTTTCAACAGAAAATCATTTATCACATTTTCTCCTAAATCCGTCCGTTATTAAAATAATTCAACATTTAACAAAATTCTCAACAATCAAAAACGTCAAAAATTGTTTTACTTGCGATCTCCACTGCAGTCCCAGAGCTCGATATCCACTTTCGTCTGTTTATTCTTCGCATTGACATTTGAAACATCGAATTCAAGGATCCTAACACCCTGGGTGGGCCTGTACTCGAAGGGAATCTCAGTGGCATCAGCCAGGAAATTCGAAATCGTTGTTTTTCCACTCTATAAAATGATCTTGGCTTTTTAGATAAAAATTAATGTTCTGGGATCATTTCCACTGATTTACAAAAATATCTACCCCAGCTGGTCCGACGACAATCAGCTTGATGGGCTCCATTTTACAAGTTGCTATGGGAACAGGTCACAACAAACGAGAAGGCGTTTGAGGATCAAACGACGCTTAAGGGCATTTAGAGTTGAGGGTAAAATTATTTTGAGGGTCAAACGACCCTTGAGGACGTTTAAAGATGAGGATCAAATTATTGTGTCGAATGTCCCTCAAGAACGTTTAGAATTGAGGATAGGAAGAACCCTCAGGCTGTTTCGAGTGGATGATCAAACTATTTTGAGGGTTAAATGGCCCTTAGCAAGGTTTAGTAATGAATATCAAATTATTTTGAAGGTCAAACGACCCTCAAGGCATTTGAGTTGAGGATCAAGTCATTTTTAGAGTTAAAGTTTAGTTTTGAGCAGAATCAAATTGTTTTGAGGGTCAAACGACCCGCAAGAGTCTGGAGTTGAGGATCAAATGAGTTTCAAAGTAAAATAACCTTGAGTACGTTGAAGTTTGAGGATCAAACAATCGTCTAGAACGTTTGGAGTTGAATATTAGATCATTTTGAGGATCAAGCGACCCTTGATAACATTTAGAGTTGAGGATCAAATTATTTTGAGGGTCAAACGGCCCTTGAGAATGTCGTTCAGAATTGCAGATCAAAAAATTTTGAGGGTCAAACGACCCTTAGGACAGTTAAAATTGAGGATCAAATTATTTTAAGGGTCAAACGACCTGCGGGTGTTTGGAGTTGAGGATCAAATGGTTTTGAAGGTCAAATGACCTTGAGTATGTTGAAGTTTGAGGGTCAAATGACCCTTGAGAATATCTTTCTGAATTGAGAATCAAATTATTTTGAGTGTCAACTGGTTTGGAGGATCAAACGATTTTTAAGAATGTTCAGGCTTAAGTATCAAATTGTCTCAAGAGTCATTTGACCCTCAAGACCATTTAAGCCTCTTTTAAAACTAAAAAAACAAAACAGAAAAGACACGAGTTGTAGTTTCATGATTTTTATTTAATTCAGGCTTTTCGATACGACACTCATTACATATCAAGAAAATGGTCATTGAATTACGAATGAAGTTCATTAAACATGTTGAATTGCTTCGTATTCATCAGAAACGTCAGGATTAACATGAACTAAAGTCAGTAAATATAGGATTCATACTCGTTAATTATGAAAAAATCTGTGAAAAGTTGTTGATCTATTGCAGCGGCTGCTGCATTTGCTCGGAGACCTGCATTGGCTCCGCAGGTTCAGATTTGGCTTCCTCCGGGTACTCGAGTTTGTACAGAGCCTTGAGGGCTGCCTTAGCAGCAATTTTCTTAGCATCTCTCTTGTTCTTTGCTGTAAATCGAACAGAATAATTTTATACATTTCAACTGTTGAATTGTCAACAGATGATTTTGCGGAGAATTTAATGAGTCAAAGAGATCTTGACATTTCAAACATTCATCCCGTCCAGGCCATTATGCGATTAATTACAATTTCTAATTAGAAATTATGGCTCACTACATCAATAATTCTCTTTTTTTCTTTTCACATGAAGACAAAATGAACATTATTATTTAGCACAATTCAGAAGACTTTGATTTTTGTTGTTCTTAGTTGAGAGTCAAACATGTCTTGAAAACGTTTAGGATTGAGGGTCTAATGGTTTAAGACTTTAGAAAATTCCGTGTTGAGGGTCAAATGGTCTTGAAGTTTAAGAGACCCTTAAGAGCATTCGGTGTTCAGGGTCAAACATACTCTAAGAATGTTTACGATTGAGGATGTAACGATTTTGAAGGTCAAACGACCCTTAAGAACATTCGATTTTGAGGGTTAACCGAGTGTTACGAACGTTTGTACTTGAGGGTCAAATGCTCTTGAGTGTCAAATGATCCCTAAAAGCGTTTTGAGTTGGGGATCGAAGTATTTTAGGGTCGAACGACCCTTTATTTTGAGGGCCAAACGTCTCTTAAGAATGTTTAGAATAAATGATCCAAAGGTTTTAAGGGTTAAGCGTAACTTAAGAACATTCGGTGTGGAGGGTTAAATGAATTTGGAGGACAAACATACTTTAAGAATGTTTAGGATTGAGGATCGTATGATTTTGAGGGTTAAACGACCCTTAAGGATGTTTGGATTGAGGGTCAAATGGTTTAAGGCTTAAGAACGTTTGGAGATGAGGGTCAAAAGGTACGAAACAATCCTTAAAAATGTTTTGAGTTGAGGATAAAATTATTTTAACGTCAATCGACCCTCAAGGACGTTTAGAATTGAAAATCAAATTATTTTGAGGGTCAAACGAACCGTGAGGATATTGAGGATCAAATAGTTTTAGGGACGTCAGGGTCAAACAGCCCTTAAGGGCCGACCCTTAAGGACGTGAGGATCGTAACAGACCTTTAGGGTCGTTTGAGGGTCAAAGGAATCCTAAGGGACGTTTGACCCTTACGTTTTTAAGAGTCATTTGATCCGCACGACAATTGACCGTCATATAAAAACCAACAAAAAAACTTTCTCAAATTCTGCCAAATAATCGTTATTCCTGTAGTTCAGTCCCTCCCCATCAACAAAAATGACAACTCACCAGCTCCAGTGTAGATTTTCTCATCGATTTCAACCGAAAGTGTAAACAGAGTATTGGGTGGATTCCCAGACCTGCTGACTTCGACATAAGTGATCCCCGGTTTCATCTGATTGAGCAGCATGACTGGATGAACAGAGAGTGCATTCTCAGGTAGAACCTTCTCAGTTGATGGTTTCGATTCAGTTTTGGCTTTTGGTGGTGTCTGAGTGCCGGGTCGTGGAATGGGCACGACGGTTCCCTGATTCTGCCACTCCAGGAATAGTTTGTAAAGTGCAAAACTGGCCAATGAGCTCCAGGGTATCTCGTCAGTGTCATCGACATTCATTGGAGTTCCAGCTGCTGCGTCTGGATTCGCAGAGTCTCCTGTAGCTGCTGCAACTGGAGCTGCAGCACCATCGTCTTTGGAAGCTTCAGTGGTATCTGGTGCTCCCTGGGGATCGTTCTCAGCGTCGGTGCGTGCTTTGTTGGCAGCTGCTGTCATCTTCTCGAGGAGAAGACACTTGAGAGCATTCTCAGCTGCATTTTGACGGGCCAAGGGCTTGGAGAGACCTTGACCAACGTAGGTCTTTCCATCCAACTGTGGAGAGATGATAAAAATATCGTGAGGAGAAGGGCTTATGTCATGGCGAGGAAAAATAATTTGATTGCAATATTATCTCGATAATTAGTCATTTTAAGGCCCGGGTGGATTATCTTTTGAAGGTGATCTTGGTTTTTTTTAAATTTTAATAATCTGAAATGGTCTCCAATTGCTATTCAGTTTTACATAGCCCTGAAGTCTCCAAAAATTATGATTGTACAATGAAAACAACATTGAAAAAAAGCTGAACATTTTCAAAGAGCGTTTTTAAATAATATTGGGGAAATAAACCCAATAGGGAGGAAATTGCAAATTAATAATTTGATGCATCTAATGGCTGTTAATTCGTCATTTGTCACAGTAGTCAATGGCTGTCAGATCGTTAGTTACCATGATAAATTATCCATTCACTATTTCTTCTCTATCCGACTTATTTGTTAATCTTTATTAAAAACGCTCTTTGAAAATATTCATTTTTTTTTCTACTTCACAAAAATTTGACTACCTCTCATAGATTCGAAGACATTTGTGAAAAATAACTAAAATATATCAAATCTATATTTATAAAATGTAAAATAACTGAATTTGTTCGATGAAATATCTCAATAAGTGGATTTATAAGAAAATATAAAAAAAAAATTTTTCGAGAGAATTTCTTCAGTCACAAAAAAGCTCTCTTGACATTGTCCCCTGCACCCAGTCGTTATTAAGATACCTGGCGTCAAGACTTTACTAAAAAATTATAAATTTCATATAAAAATTTTGGCTTCAATACTCTACCTCAGCATGAACGAGGAAAAGAGAGTTTGGAACTGATTGAGTCTCTGGGAAGGTGAACTGTACACCAGCCTTCATCTCGTTTAGAACCATTATTGCATTCTTGGGCATAAGAGTCTTCCTCAGACGCTGGTTCATCCTCAGACGTCTCAATTTTCTATTGACCTTGGCTGAAAATCAATTGCCACATGACAAATTATTCGAAACTCTTCATCATTCTGAATGATGAGTCAAAGAATGAGTATCAGAAATTCTGTTCACAGTGACTTTCCACTCGGTCCAATGACCTCAACAGGTCGTCAACGATCTGGAGATCAATGGAGGGTGGGAGAATCTTCAAATTTGCGCAGTGAATTGTCATCAGGTCGAAGTTGAAAAGAATTCAATAAACCACAGAAATTTAAATAACATTCTGCGAAAAAACTTTTTTAAACATTCTTTTTTTAACATTTTTATAAATGAATCAAGAAATGTTTATGTATCCAGAAATGTCTTTTTTGCATGAAATTGATTTTTTAAATCATGTTCAAAATGGAAAATTAATTGTTTCTAGAATTATTTAATAAAAAAGGTCATAATTGGAAAAAATTCCAATTATTCAATTAGAATTATAATTACAATGAAAATTAGGAGAAAAATAATCCACTGGAAAATACAGAAAAAAATCCTTAAGGATGTTTGGAGTTGGGGCCTCAAGAGGTTGTGGGTCAAACGATCGTTAACGACCATTGAACTTGAGCATCAAATTTTGTCGAGGGTTAAATGACCCTCAACGACATTTGAAATTGAGGGTCAAATAATTTTGAGGATTTAGCAACCTTTAAATACGTTTGGAGTGAGGATTTAAATACGTTTAAGGGTCAAACGCCCTTTAAAGACATATGGAATCGAGGGTTTTGAGGGTCAAATGACCCTTAAGGATGTTTGGTGTTGAGGATTCAAGAGTTCTTGAGCGTCAAATGACTCTCAAAGACGTTTGGAGTTGGGGGTCAAATGGCCCTTAAACACATTTGGAGTTGAGGGTCAAATGACCTTTGAGGACCCTTAAGAATATTTCCAAAAAAAGTACTTTCAGAGGCGAACGAGCAAGACAAAGGTAAAAACGAAAGAACAGAGTGAAAATGTTGATCGAAGAAAAGATCCAAAAGCTAAGCCTTCACCTCCAAACCTCTTCCCCGATTTCCTGATTACTCACTTCCTTGAAGCTTCGAGCGCCTCCACTTAGGCTGATCACTAGTCTCGGAGAAGCCATCCCCCTCAGGCATGACATCCTCGTAATCCATGGAACTCTCCTGATTTTGTCCAGTGGCGGCAGCTCCGGCAGCCCCCACACTCCCCTGCGCATTATTCTGATTGGCATTGGGCCCTGGAGTCTTCGGCATGGCGATATTCAGCCCTGGAATCTTCTTCTCAGGAGTCTGCTGCGGCTGCTGCTGTTGTTGCTGCTGCTGTTGTTGTTGTTGTTGCTGCTGCTGCTGTCCAAACTGCTTCTGCTGACCTTGCTGGGGTGTATGCTGCATCTGCTGGCCTTGCTGGGGTGTATGCTGCATCTGCTGGCCTTGCTGGGGTGTATGCTGCATCTGTTGGCCTTGCTGGGGTGTATGCTGCATCTGCTGGCCTTGGAAGGGCTTCTGCGGGGTCTGCTGCTGCAGGCCCTGGAACTTCATCTGCTGCTGCTGGGGTGTTCCCATCTTAGCCTGTCCCTGCCCTGGAGTCTGCATCTGGCCCTGAGGCTGAGACTGCTTCTGCGGTGTTCCTGCTTGCTGATACTGAAATAAAGAGCGGGTGGGTTCGTTCTGCTACACAAGGAACCTCTACGGTTGTACTGTCCCACCAGGGCCCAGGGCGTCTTTAGGGTCATTTACTTGAGGGCAACATACGTCTCAACCACTACCATAGGTCATAACACGTTCATCACGATTTCATCATTCATTTTATTTTTAAGAATGAAAGAATGACGAACTGAAAATGATTAATTTCTCTTGATATTTCGGGTGAATCTTGAATGTGAAAAATGAAATACAGACATGTTTTCGTGGGACTAATGTCAAAATAGAAATTTAGATATTTCAGGGAACATTCTTCATTAAAATCAGCAAATGCCGAACTATCGTCTGTATTTCACTGGTTCATTTGGAATTTTTATTCAAGATTTCATCACGAAATTGTTGAGAAACCAAACGTTTTTTGATTCTTGTGAATAAGACGAACCTCAGCATCAATTGAGGCTCGAGACAACAGTTACGATGTTATGCTAGGTGAGGTAAGACAACGAACTTGCCCCTGGTGACATGTACCTCCTCGGTATTGTTGTATAGCTACTTGTTGCTGCCTGCTTTGTGTGACAAGCAGGAGTGGGGAGGATCGAAGTACATGAATTAGTACATGCATTGAGATGCAATCAATCAAAAACAATGTTTGATTTTTTTATCCCAGGTTATAGGCGACTGACTGGGTGGTGAGAGTAGGAAGTGATGGAAGTTGTGGGGGACGTTCGGGGGGAAGTGGAGATATTTGATGAGATGATTTCGTTTTGAAGTTTTTCCATTTTTGGCATTGTTTTTCAATTCGGGTAACTTTGTGTTGTCTCCTACAATTATTCATTTTTATCTGTGAAACTACTTTATCGACTCTATTATTGCATTATTGAGTCAATTAAACTATCTTATCGAGTCGATTATTGCACTATTGAGTCAATGAAGTAGTTTTCATAAATAAAAAATAATAATTACATGAGAAAACACAATTCTAAAAGTCACTACAGACGCAGGGGTTCCGTTTCACCTTGAGAGACAGATGATCTTGAGGGCCAGACGACCCTTAAAGACGTTTGGAGTGAGGATCAAATTGTTTTCAGTATGTTTGTTTTCAGTCGTTTGACCCTCAAGACTTTATGAAGCCATTCATATAATCAAGAAAAAATCCCCAACGAAAATCATCTCATCTCATCTCATCTTACCCCCATCTTCCGAACCCTGCAAATATTAAAAAAGTCTATCCTCGACTTACAGATTGAGCATTCCCCGTCTGGTACCCGGGGTTGGCGTTCATAGTCGGTCCTCGAACTGTAAAAAACAGTGAAGAAAATAGTAAATTGACCTCCTCACACATCAATACATGAAGATTGGCATAGTGAAATTCCTCATTTTTTTTAGAGTTCAAAATGAGATATCATTCATCCCAACGGCATTATTTGATTAGGAAATTATTATGGGTTTGAGGGACTCCATTTGCCTCATCTTCCCCTAAGTCGAGCGTCTAGCTCGGCATCCGCCATTTTATGATGCCGGTGAAATTATTGATTATTCGCTCGCTCCGAGGAAATGCATTCAATTCCCCAATCCCCCGAACTAATTGCATTGCAGTCCCAATGTAATTAATTTGTTTGGTCAACATAATCGACGAATCGATCGAGAAAAATTAACACAGCAATAAATAAATGAGTAATTACCGAACGATGTATTCTGTTGGGTTTGGTTTGATCCTCGGCTCCTGGTGTACATAGCGAATTTCTCTATTAATTCACTCGGTGCACTGTTAGTTAGTGGAGATAATCAACGCTGATCAACTAACGTTGCCTGATAATTCACGGTAAAATGTTGATAGGAATGGAGACGAGTGTTGGCGTCGACTTTTGGCGTCTCGAGACGAGTGACGAGGGACGAGTGAGTGGGCGATCGAGTATCGGAGAGAAACCGGAAATGACGCTCCCAACATTCCAAAATGGCGGATGCCAGTGGCTGGTGCGCAGTAGCCGAATGCGATCATGCGTCTGGGATAGAGAAATGCAAAATGACCGTCATTTTTTGGTCATATGACGCGATCTAAAAAATGACGGTCTTGTAACGGGCATGTGACGCACAAATTTTCCAACTACAAATGATTGTCACAAATCATTTGTAACCAAATTGTTGTCAAACCATCTATATAGTTGCATAATGACGGTCATAACTAATTTCCAATTTGTGACGGTCATGAATAAAACAATAAATAGTTTCATCGATATGGATGGAAAAAAACGTGATTTCCATTTCAAAATGCGGATTAGGGCAATACAAAAGGAATTCAACTGAAAATTGACCGAGAAAAAAATAAAGTTTCAGCTATATAGATGAAAAATGACTGTCATTTTTTCCTTGACAAGTTGTGACGGTCACGAAGGGGGAGGGTGATAGCCGTCATGAACGCCTGGTCATGTGACCGTCATTGACAAGGCTGTCCCCATTCCCCTTCCCCTCCTCTATGGCCGACGCAATTTATCAAAAAAATATGACAATCATTTTTCATCAATTTCATTCCTTCATCAATTTTTATTTGAATTTATTTCGTATCAGCCCCTAATGTGCATTTTGAAACGAAAATTACGTCTTTTTCATTTGTATCGAGATCATGGTATGGAGATGCAACTCCCTTTTTGGCTTCCGAATAGAAGCATTGTAATCGTTCAAATTTAAGTTTTGGATGTTTTGGGTCATACCGACTCATCCCAGAAAACAATTTTTTCATCACGCTGTGACGAAAAGTTCACTTTTCGTCACAGCGTGATGAAAAAATGTTTTTTAGCTCGTGGGATTATATAACCTCCCACTCGCCAAAAAACACTTTTTTGCACTCGTTACGAAATATACTATTGCCAGTGCCATCTAAAATTTAAAAGCACATCGGCAATTTGGCGACAAATTGGCGACATACTGTTTACTGTGATTATGATCCAAAAAGTCCGAAATTGCAATTTTCATCCCGCTCTGCGAAAAGTATTTTTTCATCACGCTGTGACGAAAAGTGAACTTTTCGGCACGCTCCGCGTGCCTAAAAGTCCAATTTCCGCCACATTGTGATGAAAAATATTGTTCGTAACTCGTGAAAAAATGTTTTTTGCACTCGTTACGAAATATATTATAGTTCATGTCACGGGACCTGAAATAGTATATTGTGCATCAAGGGTGGAAAGTCATGTTTTCCCGCCCGAGGTGCACATGCTATTTTTTTTAACACGCCTGCAAAGGAAAGTTCGTATTTTCCTCCCGCTCATCAGGGAGCAAAGTACGAACTTTCCGTGCAGGTGTGTGAAAAAATTACTTTTTTACATGTAGTAAACTTGGTAGAATACCGGTGGTATTTTACTTGCCCAACCCTGCTCGTGAGGCTATATCACTCGCTTTCGGCTCGTGCGTGAGATATATTTGTTGAAAAAGGTCGTTTGTGTCAAAAAAATTGCCCTCAAAAGAGGGGTCAAAATGATTCTGCAGAGCCGAAATCGTCCAGATTTCATATTCCCTAGAGTAGGTTTATACGACCTTTTTCCCCTTCGTTGACCTGAAAATTCCAAAATGGTGAATACGACCTTTTTCCATTTAGCACGTGACATTGACGTGACGTGACGTGATTTCAAAGCTCAAGCAACCCTCAAAAACGTTCTAGTCTAGTCTAGGATTATAATGGTCGATGTTGGTCTTAAGGGTTTAACGGATATCGATATTGAAAACATCGATATAAAAATATCGTTCCAACCCCTATAAAAAAAGTCATGTTTAAAAATTTCACAAAATGAATCGAAAAAAAAACTTCTGAAACGTAAATTGTGATCAATCAAATATCGATATTGGGGGTGAAATATCGATTCCTCCAATAGATCAATCCGAAACAATCGAGAAAAAAATGGAGTATCGGACCATGAAATATCGATAGTTGCAATAATCGAATCAAATTGATCTCCCTAATATGCGTCATATGCGTCACACATCAGGGTGGAGGGACCGGAGAAAAATACCGATATCTCGTCAACCAACGATCCGATTTGGACGAGTCAGGGCTCATTTTGAAGGCCAATATTTTATCTTGAGAATAAAGAAAAAAATGTTCATTTTCACTCAGCGGATGCCCAGATATTAAAGATTGAAGCTGGGTGTGTCCGGGGAGGGGGTTTAAAGGGGAAAAAATCTGACAAGTGAGAAGAGGTTATGGCTCTCGGGATTCTGACGAAAACAGGACATCAATTGTCAGGAGAAACAAATGTATGTTATTAGAGGAATGATTGTTGGGCATTAGGGGATAATGTGGACGATTAAGACACCGTCGTTGCGGATTGACGTTGCGGATTTGAAGTGCAAGAATGGGTGTGGGTTTTTTGGAAATGATGAGTGGGAAGGATACTGCAGCAAGTGTCATCGGGAGTATCTGCAGAGGAAGAGGGCGAAGAGGGAGAGACAGACAAGGGCACAGAATCACGAGGGGTGAGAATTTTTTTCGAAATTTCTTGGGGATTGGGGGATTTTTTAATGATTTGTTGAAATGTCATTTGTTGAATGTCACTGGGGCAAAATGTCATTGAGTGACTTTTGTTTTGTTAAATGTTGAATTATGCCGTTAAGATATTTTTCCCACCCGGAAGTTCATTACCAATGAAATTGGTAGAGAGAGAACGAGTCCAAAAGACTAATAAAAAATAAAATAACGGTCTGTCGCTTCTGTAAAATAGGCTCGCAACCCTGCTTGTTTAAATGTTGAATTATCTCGTTAATGAGTGAGTCTAGGAGAAAATGTCATAGAACATTTTTTCCAGAGAATTTCATGAGCTACAAAAAAGGTCTGATGTCCTTTCGCGGCTAGATCCACTCAGTCCCATGAAAATTGCACGATTAACAAAAAAGGCGAATGCATTTCCCCATGTTTTTCTCCATAACTCCAAATAAATCCGTAGTTGATCTAAAAAATATTCCTCAAGTAAGTTTTATGGATAGACCCCCCTGTTAATTTCCTCATCACCCCTCCAGGGATGCAGTAAGACAAACGACACCGCCAGGCATAAGCAAAGTAGAAGAGAAGAAGCGGCAACAAGAGAAGAAGAACAAGCTCCTGAACATCTCTGCCTTCTGGAAACTTCCCTCGAAGCCCCAGGGTTACGACGACCTCCTGAAGGAGCTCATCCACAACAACGAGGACTTGGACAAGGTCAAATCAGAGAATCTGGACCTGATGCAGCTCATCAGCAAGACCCCAGCTGAGAAAGACGTGAAGAGATGCATTCATACTCTAGTTTCCAATATTCTTCAGAACAGAAATGCCAAGAGGATCGAGGAATTGTCGGAGATCACCCAAAATTTCTATCAGGTTTTTGGCAAGAGGATGGAGAATAGCCCTAATTATGCTGGGATATCTCCAGAGGTAGATAAATATGTTAATGTATGGATTAGTTGGCAAATTGATTGATCAATCAATTAATTAATGAACTAATTGATCAATTCGCCAGTCAATTGATTGATTAATTAGAAGTCGCTTGATTTGTTTTTTTAAACTTAGGTGGATTATCCTTTGAACGTGATCTTGATCGTTTTTTTTATTTTGATAATCTGAAATGATCTCCAATTGCTATTTAGTTTTACATAGCCCTGGAATCTCCAAAAGTTATAATTGTACAATCGAAAAAACGTTGAAAAAAAGCTGATCATTTTCAAAGAGCGTTTTTAAAGAATATTGGGAAGTAAACCCAATAGGGAGAAAATTGCAAATTAATAATTTGATGTGTCTAATGGCTGTTGGGTCGTCACTTGCCACAGTAGTCCATGGCTTTCAGATCGTTAGTTACCATGATAAATCAGCCATTCACTATTTTCTCTCTATCGGACTTATTTCTTAATCTTTATTAAAAACGCTCTTTAAAATGTTCAGTTTTTTTTCTACTTTTTTTCAACTTGACTTTACATACATCAAAAACATCATCAAGTGATTATTATTGGATTAAAATCCAATAATAATTAATATAATTATGAATAACATAATTAATTAAATGATCTCCATGAATGTTCAATTGAATTTTATTCATCAAAGACTTGGTCTAATTGTTGAATGTAAATCCAATAATCATCACTCCACCAACTCAAGCTTCAATTACTGAATAAACGGATTAATTAACCAATTACTTGATCGATCAACGAATTAATTAACCTCCAGGGATGTCTAATAGTCTCTGACAACAAATAATTGATGAATCTATGAGAGGAGTCAATTTGATTTTACTCATCAAAGCATTCTATCAATTAAAAATTCACTGAATGAATTAAGGAATCAGTGAATAAATCAATAAACATTAAATAATAAACTAATGAATTAACTAATTACATAATCAAGTGATCTTCGAGAATATGTGTTAGGGACTCCTGCGCGATGTAAAATCCAATAGAAATTGTGATATATTTTACATTATGAGGATAGAAAAACAATCGAGATAACGCTCGAAAGATAATCCATTCGGGAGTTAAGCTTTAGCTCAATGAATTAAGCAATTAATTAGGTCATTAATTCATCAATTGACTGATTAATTAAAGATTTACGAGGGCTCTCTGATGTGAAGATAATGAATGAACCCTAAAAACAATTATTTACCAACTTAGTAAAAAGGAAGTCCATTCAAATTAATAAATCCATTCTGTCAAATCCGACAATCATCATCCCTTTATTTCAAGGTGAAGGAGAGACTCCTGGACTACGTGGAGAGACACTCAATGACCCTCCTCTACCGCGTCCTCTTCTGTCCCCCGTTTACAATCGACGAGGAGAAAGACCTGGCCATCCAGAACAGAATTCGCCAGTTGAACTGGGTCAGTGGGAAAAACCTCGAGTGCAGGATTCACGAGACAAGCCCAGAGGTGCGAGAGCTCGTCTACACCTCGATCACAGACCTCTTGAATATGGACTCAGCAAAGGCACCCCAGGAGAAGCTGACGTGTGTCGTCAACTGCTGCAGGAACATCTTCCAGTTGCTCCAGCAGTCTGTGGGTGGTCCAGCCTCTGCTGACGAGTTTCTTCCAGCCCTCATCTTCATTGTCCTGAAGGCCAATCCAGCAAGACTCAAGAGCAACATCAACTTCATCACCAGATTCTGCAATGCCAGCAGACTGATGACAGGGGAGGGAGGTTATTACTTCACGAATTTGTGCTGTGCTGTTTCCTTCATTGAAAATTTAACTGCTGAGAGTCTTAATATGTCTGAGAAGGACTTCAATGCTTACATGTCTGGGGAGAGGGTGCCAGCGAACACTTGGGAGTCAGCACTGACCATTTGTGAGAGCCTTCACATGATGTGTGAGGACATCACTTTGTTGGATGAACTGAAGGCCAGGAATGATGAGGTAGTGGCTGAGGCTGTTAAGCTGCAGGAGGAGATTGTCGAGTTTCATAAGAAGATCAGGGAGGAGGTGGAGGCTGGGCTTGAGAAGTCACCGTTGATCATCTCTAGGAGCCAGAGGGTGCCCACTAACATTGATTGCGATGATGTGGAGGTTTACAAACTCCCTCCGCCGATTATTCCTCAGGTATTTTGGGATTTTGGAGGTGAGGGTGTGGGGAAATGGGAGGGGGGGGGGGATTTTTTTTGGGAGCTCATGGAGTTGTTCATGAGGTTTCATGCCGGGGATGAGGGTTAACTCGTTTTGATATTTTTTGTATTAGGCCCTTGAAACCATTTCACCGTTGATCCTAAACGTTCTTAAAGGGCAGTTTGACCCTCCAAATTATTTGACCCTCATTAAGAATCAGACAATTAACACCATTTGAACCTTGTTTATAAAAGTTCATAAACATTTGGAGTTAAGGACCTTTAGAAATGGTTTTGAAGGTCAAACCATTTTTTTTCGTTATTTAACCCTAGATTGGTCATCCTATGAGGGAAACCCCGCCGCGCGTCGTTTTTCTTTAATCACAATTGACTGGCTAACCGGAAAAATTGAAAAAAAATTGACTTCGTCAATTGAAGTGTCTAAAAAATTATAGTAGTTTTTAGAACAACATATTTCCTAAAATTCCTAAAGAAAACAAATTATTTCGGACAGATGAATTATTTTTTCCCATGTTAAGGTACTTCCTCAGTGAGTTATAGTTGGTGAAAATTTCGCAATGAACTGAAGACCTAAAATTTGGATCATACGTTGTTAAGGATATGTAAAAACGACAATTCGGCAACGCTAAAGGCTAAATAACGCGGTGGAGAATTCCCGCGGAGATGACCAAGTCGCAGGGTCGCGTTTGGTGATCAGACTAGGATTAAAAAATTGTTACATCATATTCACCAAACGATTTATTTTTCCTCAGCTCTACTCCCATCACGTCGGAATGGACGAGGCAGACAGCCACATGAACGCCTCGTACACTAAAAATTCATCGATCGACGACTGCATCACACCATCGCCCACATTCGATTTCCCTCCATTCGTCGACTGCTGTTTAGACACGAGCAAACCCGACGACGACACGAGTTTGATCAGTCTCGATGCTCAGTGTGAATTCTCCAGCGTTGATATGGACCCCATGGAGAAGGCAACACCTGACAGTCTTCTGGATAATTCCCACGGATCAACGTCCAATCTTCCGTCTCCACTGACCCCAGCTGGACTCATCACCGAGGATTACCATGGATTCACTCTTCAGGGATCCACTATTCCCACTATTCCCTGCAACACTGGCGACTTGTCTCTCACATCGAACGGCCATGATAATGATAATTACTCCAATTACTTCAAGAATATTTAAGGTTGACAGGAGGAAAGTGGTAAATCGTGGAAAAATCGTCAATCGTTCGATTTTTCAAAGGTTTTCAGTTTCATGTGGAATTATGAGGGGTGGGTACACGACGAATTGTTGATTAACTCTTTTTCGAGGGAATTTAATTCTTCAGAAAAAAAGTTTATTGATATTTTTGCAGGAAATGAATGGTTGAGGAGATACATCGGTAATTTTTCATAGAAATTTTGTTTTTTTCCTCCTTGTTAAACAGGTAATTATCTTGATAATGATCAATTTTAATAGACATTTTTGTTGGATTCTCTACAAAATTCTCTACAAAAAAGATATTTTGACATTTTTACATGAAATCAAGGGTTGAGAAGATAAATGGATAATTGTGCAAGATGTTAATAATTTTTCATAGCAATTTTCTTTTTGACTCATTGTTAAAGAGGCTATTATCTCAAAAATGATCAATTTTAGGAGAAAATGTTGGAAGATATTGTTTGTTGAAAATTTAATACTCTATAATAAATGTTTTATGACATTTTTTCCTACAATGCATCATCCTCGAGATAATTTCATTTTTAAGGAAATATAAAAAATTTGAAATAGAAGGAATTAATTTTTCAGATCTTGTTAATTATATAATTATCTTGTTGATGGATGGTTTCAGAGGAAAATGTCAAGAGAAGTTTTTCTCTTAGAGTGACTTATTCTTGAGATAACGGCATAAGTACCAAAAATGTCAAATTACCACTTTGCTACTGAGGTAAGATAATAGGAGGTGAAAGACTAGCACAAGGGCTATTGCGAAAAAACTTGCTAACTTGTGAGTGATTGTTACTATTTAATTATGTATTAATTCTTATAAAGAGGATAATTAGGTCATAGGATTGTCTAATAAAAGAGGTATTTAAAGAATTTATTCATGTTGCTAGTGATTTTGTAATTGAATGCTTGAAAGAAATTTAATTCCATTTATTAAACTGATGAATTGGCCATCAATATTATTCTTCTAAGATTCCTTTCTGAAATAACTCTACGATTATTTCGTCCCTCAGACGAAGTTAGAGTTCGAAAATTGGGTGGTTTTTTACTCCACTGGGGATAAATTCCGTCTCGACTCACCAAAACCAATATGTGAGTATCAGCCAACCCCCCCCTCCCCCCAGATCATCAGAATAGTCCCTGAACTTGTTGTTAATTAATTTCAGCTCCAGCATTCGCAAACATATCTCAAGTAAACTGTAACGTCATGTTACTGAAACTGACCCCATCTTATAGATATTTGACGCTGATTTAAAATTTCCTTTGAGAAATCTTTCTAGCACATCTAGTTTTCGAGAAAAAAAATGTTAGTGTTGAAAAATGGCTTAAATGAAAAATTTGAAAAAATGAAAAGAGAGAAAATGAATTTGGACGTATTTTTACCCAGAAAAAAAACACGGATTAATGAAAGTATGATTTATTCAGTGGATTTTATTTCATCCCAATTGGTTGTAAAAAGTGTCGCGCACATCTGGTTAGTTTTTGAAGCGCACGATGGGTATAATTTACTAGAATTGGGTGAATAAAAATTATTCTATGAATTTTATAATAATTACCAGGATAACTATGATTTTTATCATTCACATAGATATTATTTGTCTTTGTCTATATACATTTTGACAAATTTTGGTTCCTTCGGCGAAAATTACCATACGGAAGGGTAAAATTTATTTTACATATGATAAATTTTATTATTTAACATCAATTTTTGTCGAACTTCCGGATATAAATCAGACGAAAAATGTCAATAATACACGTTTATCCTTCTGGAAGGGTAATTTTTACCAAAAATTTTTCTCCGTGTATGTACTATACCGACGCTTTTTTACCGATAACAAGTGCCATGGACCGTGGACGCGTGTGCCATCTCAAAAGTCACTAGGCAAATCGAATGAAAAGGCACCCTGAGGCTTTCAAAATTCAAATAATGCGAAAACCTCGTTTTCATGAGCAGTGTGTTGACATTAACCTAAAAAATAATGTTTCAACTGCTCCAACTGCAATGACAGGATGGCAAATATCAATACAATTACGAGTCTTCATGTACAAAAACTAGGTGGGCATCAATCAATTGACTTTTAAACCATATTAGAATGCATCAAAGATTGAAGAACAATAAATAAGTGGAGTTATCCCAATCACTGCGAAATATTTAGGGGTGTGAGTGTTGTTAGAAAGCCCGGGAAACTCCTTCCGTCAGGTGGTTGACCCATTCTGCCCCTACCTTATTCATATCTACATAGAAAATTCCGTAAATTGTAAAAAAGATGAGATTGCAATGTGAGAAAAAAGACATTAAATTGAAATATTGAATCTTTATTCCTTCGAAAGGTCTAAATTTTTCAATTAATTCATTTTCAATTGATTAATTCATCAATTAATTATTTCGATATTGTTTATTGCAGGACATAAAATCGAGGAGATTCGCTGCAGAGCCCTCGAGAACATAATATCAAAGTTGGAGCATGGATTCACCTGCAACTGTGAAGGAGTCAAGAGAGAACTTCTTTCAAAACTCTTCAATTGGTTCTCTTTTGAGACATTTCCTAATCCTGGGAAAGTTCTGGACCTGATTCATTACTTGATTTCGGTGAGTGAATCAAAGAATTTTGAATTGATTAATAATTAAAAAATTTCCACATCAAACTTTGAATCCCATGTCTATGAAAGGAGAGCAAGGAAAATTGATCTTGTTGGATATTGAATATCTCCTGAATTAACGAAGGGATTTCGGTGAGTCCGATCTCATTTTCATGCACGAAAAAATATCTTCAAAATGAGATGAGATTTATTGAATTTCACTCTGCCAATCCCGAGATATACCATGTTGAAGACAAAATGAGTTAATAATGTGTGAAATTTGCAATTTTTTAAAATTGTTGTATTGTTAATTTTGGACAAAATGTCAGAAGAACTTTTTTTTCTAAAGAATCAAATTCCTACAAAAAAGGTATTATGCTATTTTCTCTGAAACTTGTTCACTCATCACAATTCAAGAAACTTTTTTTAATTTTTATTTGATGGTCAAATGAGCTTTAAAGACATTTCGGGTTAAGGGTCAAACAACCCGTAAAAACATTTAGAGTTAAGGGTGAAAGAGATTTGTTGGATCCTTGACACAACGCTCGTTCAAGGATCGTTCCCCCTTTATTTGACTCTTAACACCTTTTTGTCTGTTTGACCCTTAACCCTCGTTTTCAACGTTCGACCTTTATTACCATTTGACCCTCATACTCGAAAGTAGTTTAATTGTCTTTTGGCTCTCAAGACCATGCGACAGAATTCAGAAATATTTTTTGTTTTGAATTAAAGGTCAAATAACAATTTTGAGGGTCAAACGCCTCTTAAAGACGTTTGCAGTTGAGCTTTCAATGGTCTTGAGGGTCATTTGACCCGTCATTATATCCATGTTCAAGGGTCCTTCGCCTTTCAAAATCATTTGACCCTCGATTTAACGGTCTTTGAGGGTTGCCCGTCCCTTACGACCATTTAACCTTCACCTCGAACGTCAGTAAGGGCCGTTTGAGCCTCACGTGACTACACAATCCAGGAACCTTTTTTTGTTTCTTTCTAGTTGAGGGTCAAATGACAATTAACCCCTTACGTACGGGGTCGATGCGTGGTATCGACCCATGCGAATGGGAACGCTTGTTTTCAAAATTGATTATTTCCAAATCTAGGAAGAATAACTTGATCAGACGAACAACATAAGAAACCGCAATACTGTAGCATCAATCAGATACCGGTTTCATAATTTTTCATTCATTAGAAATAATCGAATTCGAGTCGTATTGAGCGCACACTACGCTTGGTAACAGAAGAGCCCCGTCCATGGGGGGTTAAAAAAGTTTGGAGTCGAGGGTCAAGTGATTTTGGGGGTCAAACAATCGTTGAGAGTTGAAGGTTAAATGGCCTTGAGGATCAAACGATCCTCAAGAGCATTGGCAGTATATGATCAAATGGTTTCAAGGGTCAAACGAGCAATAGCAGTGGCGTCAGAAAGTTTCATTTGGCCCTTCTTCTCCGTAATACACGTCTTCAAGGTTCGTTTGACCCCCAAGCCAATTTCACGTATGACAAAATCGTATAGAAATTTTCTATACGGATCGCGTATAGAGTTTGCTGGATTTTCGTATATGATATTCGGATATTTCTATACGAAACAATATAAATTATTTTTATACGATTTCTATAGGTTTGATCCTATACGACCCACTGCCACGTGTATAGAAACATTTCGTATGGAGTTGCGACATTTCTCTACGTTTTTCTCTGGAGTGTTCAGACATCGTTCGTATGAAAACAAAAATTTATGTAAAAATTTATGTGTAGAAATAATTCGTATAGAAATATCCGAATATCATATACGGAAATCATAGAATTCCTATACGCGATCCATATAGAAAATTTCTATATGATTTTTTCATACGTGTTGACCCTCAACTTCAAACTCCATCAAGGGTGTTTTGATCCTTGCGACTATTCAACCCCTACTAAAAACCAAAAAAATGTTTCCTGAATTGTCCCTCCCCTCTCGCGTTGATGAAAACTCCCAAACAAACACCCCGCAATGGCCTTACCCGGAAAAATCTTCCAGCAAAACAAAGTGATCCCCTTCGAGGACCCCCGCACGAGGGCCGACCTCCACCAGCTCCGAGTTCGCCTCTCCCCCTCATGGCACCAGAAACTCGACCAAATCGAGGAATCCCTCGCCCACCTGCTCCCACCCTCCAACTCCCCCTCTCCCCCCCAGCGCCGTCCCCCCTCCCCCCAGACCTCAACCCTTCTAGATGCGACGCTTCCCTCCCCCTTAAACACTCCGGTCTCAAAAAGAACCGAAAACTCGATTCGCTGGCTGGTGATGCCCTGGCAGCCGCTGGTGTCCTCCGACAGAGGAGTCCTCTCCGCAGTCGAGGAAGCCCTCACCAATAAGACAGACCCCAGCCTGATAACCCACACCTGCCAGCTGATCACCAACGTAATGCTCCAAGACTTCCCCGCGGAGGTCTTCCTCCAGCGCCCCTCCATCATCTCAATCTTCCAGAATTTTCTGAAGACCTCAGATGATCCTAAGGTCATTAGAACCATTCTGAAGGTCCTTCACAAGCTCACAAGATCCCTTCGCTTCAGGATCTACTACTACTGCGACCCCTGCATCGCGAACAAACGCCAGAGAGTCCTGAAGGATCAGTCAATCTCGTCCTCCGGGCACTCCAGCCAGGAAGACCTCGATATCGACGAGTCTGTCCTGCAACTCCAGCAGGTGCTGCTTCCAAACTATTGCATCGAGACCCTCACAAATTCTCTGAGGTTAGTGAATTCTCAGGTGGAGGGTCGACCCTTGGAGACCATAAAATCGATGATGGATGTGTCCTCTGAACTCGTGGACCTCCTGAAGATGTGTTTGATGCCCTCGATATGGCTCTGCGCAGACGGTCTCTCCTTGAAGATCCATGAGGATCTGAAGACCCTGATGAAACTCCTGGGAGATGTCCTGGAGTTCCTCAGGAGCTACAGCACGATCGATCACTGGAGGATCACTTATTTACAGCTCCTCTCCATCACCATGAAGTTGTTGTCCTCCCTGGTTCCTCTAGAAGTATCAGATTACGTCCTTCCAGGGGGGCTGAAGATGTCTTTAGCTGTTGCTCTCATGGACGCCCCTATATACCTTATCCATCCAGGACTACACTCGACCCTTCAGGAATATGCGAGACAATTCCGAGGGGTCGACGAAATCGAGTGCCTCCGGATGTTCGAGGAGACGAGGGCCATCACGAGATCTTTAAAAGCTGCTGTTTCTCTTTTAAGATCTCGTGAGGATGAGGACATTGTCACGAAGATGTACCTCTCGAAGGCATCCTTGGAGTACCACAAGTGCTATTCAATCATCATGACATACTTTTCAATCCTCCAGAGCTTCAACGACTTCAGTCTTGAGGACAAGTCATTGTCTTCAAGGCTGCTGTTGCACTTGATGTCTCATAGAAACGAAGAGATCAGATTGAAGACGTATGAAGAGTGTAGTTGTCTGGTCTCCGCAACTCTAGGGGTCGAGAAGACCAGGGGAAGGTTCACCTGGACATGTGTTCTCTTCCTCTTCGACAAGAACATCCTGACGGAGATCATCTGTCATGGAGTGAATGATGTGGAACGAATTAAGACTCTAGCCGAAGACATTTTGATATTTCTGGTCAAGGGGAAGGTCCAGATGGGGGAGTCTGGGTGGGGTACCTTCCTGGAGGCTCTCCACCCAGTGTTTCCTCTACTTCAGTCCCTGGCAGAGACCAGATCTCCCTTGGGCCAGTGCATCTCCAAGATGCTGGATCCGGACATGTATAAAGAGATCGGTCTGACGTACCTCGAAGTACTAAAAGGAAACATAAGGTTGTTGTTCGCTTCGGATGGAGCCATCCGTGAGGAGAGTGTTTTCAGGCTGATCTACCTCTTGGGTATGGAGAAGGACTCCTCATCGAAACGCCCCAGGTTGTCCTCTCTTCATGGGTTACCACTGAGTTCTCTTCTAATCTTAGAACGACAATGTTCTTTCAAGAAGCCTGAGGGCACCTACGAGAGAAGTAACTTGTCGTCAGTCCTGGAGATGCTAAGAATGCCGAATGTCGAGCCCAAGGTAAGAAAGTCCGCCCTCATTCAGGTGTCCGTTATGCTGACAGATACTTCCCTTCACAAGATCTTTATGAAGGAAAAGGGTCTTGAGACGATCCTCGAGATCTTCGAAAGGTCTTTACTCGAAAAGGACTTCGAGAACTACCCAGACTCCGTCGTCCCCATTGTATCCATCCTCAAACTCATCTCCTCGACTCAATTGTCAGTTCGTCATCAACTCTCAAACGACACTAACGTTTTCACGAACATCTTAAGAAGTTTGTTCCTGTTCCCAAATCACGAAGCAATCAAACTCGACACGTCTCCACTACTATTTCTCCTGCTATTCCACGACCAAATGATGAACATTGACGTCATGATTTCACTTCCTGAGGTCATCGTCACCAGGATGAGAGTTCCCTTCGTCTGCAAGACCCATTGGAAGACCAGCATCCATCGAAACGGGAAGGATTCTCTCGTCTGTGCTAGCAATCCCCTAGCCCTGACCTTCCTAAGACAGTTTTGGGCATGGGAGTGGAACAACCGGGAGGACATCCTCTGGTCCCTCTGGGAGAATGTCAACAATTCTGAGGTCGATGATGACTTAAAGATCAGACAGCAGGAGCTGTCGACCCTCCAATATTCATCGATCCGATTTTACACGCAACAACAACTCTTCAACATTAAAAATTCGACAACTCACGAAGAAGTCACGTGCGCTTTAGACTACTTATGGATGTACATCAAATTATCGGATCTGAATGGCTTTGAAAAGAATCTCATTAGCTTTACGTCAATGCCCTGGGAGCAATCGTTCGAGCGTTTCCTATTATCTCATCCAACTAGTAAAGAGGACTGCTGTCTCTTCGTAGAAGTCCTCAACTTTCTGAACATTTTGATCACGATTACCAAGGATCCAGGGGTCATCCTGTGGATATCAACGACCACGAGGCACATGACAAAGTCCATATCCGACCTGTTGAGAAGTCTAGACAAGAACTACCAGAACGTTCATCAGTCACTCTTAAAGCTCGTTCGCACCTGCATTAATCTCGAAAGACAAGAAGGTCTCGAAGAGACTGAGAACAGCCTCGAGGACTTTATTGAGATCATTGTCTCGAACCTCTGCTCAAACGATCAACAGCACTTCTACAATCTAGCTTACCTCGACTGGCTGCTGAACTGCTTGACCTACCTGACAAGTGACTCCAAATGGAAGAAGATGCAAAGCAACAAGAACCTGGTGACGACTCTGGGAAACTTCCTCATGGAGCTGATAGTCTCGTTCCATGGAAACGGGGCTGTTAGCTTCATGGGTCTCTCCATCACGAAGAACTCAATAATCTGTCTGAATCATCTCCTTGATCACATGGAGACGAAGATCTCCTTCTGGTACGACAACGGGAGAACCATCAACTGGTTGCCAACGTTGTGGACGAACAGGGATCCTTTGGTGAGAGCTTCTGCTCTGCAGCTGCTAACTGGTCTTGTCCGAGTCCCCCACAACGGTCAGGACCTTCTGCACGGTCTGGGGATGGCCCCTAACGAGCTCTGCCAGACCCTCATCAAAGTCGTCATCAACCGAGAGGAGTCTTGCATCGTCCGGGAGAAAGCCGCGATGGCACTGGGGCATCTCGTGAAGAACTCCAAGTGCTCTTCCTTCAACTACTGCGACTCCCTGAGGTCCAACGCCATCATCATCTACGTGGAACAGGCAAACGTCTACTACGAGATCAGCCTTCTGTGTTCTAACTTGTACCTGTCAGCCACTCTGGACCCTCCAGAAGAATCTTCCGACCCCGAGAACTCCGAAACCTCCAGGTCTACAGCGCCCAGGTCGGTCCTTCATTACTACAACTGCCATGACGAACTGCTGATGCTGTCCGTGAAGGATTCGATCAACGATCTCCCGGAGTTCGTAACGACTCCTTCACTCGTCACAGCTGTCTGCAGTCTTCTTAATCATCTTATTGTTGTGGGAGAGGGGGAGGTCGTCAGCAAGATTTATGAGAGTTCTCTTGAGAAGTACCTCGTCAGCTGCTTCGGGGCCATCCCCAAGGGGATGAGAAGCCCTCAGCTGTGCGAGGTTCTTCAGATGTTCACCAGTATCTGCACAGTTCTCACGAACTGCATCAGCCATTGCGGGGAATTCGCGGGTTCCGTTAGCTTTTCTCCGGACTTCTTGTACCTGTTGATGAGTTATCTGAAGAGAAATTGCGAGTCTCGTGGGATGGGGATGAGGAAGAGGTTGTGGACTGAGGTTTTCAACTTGATAAGTGTCTTGTCGTTGACGGAGGGACAGCATGTGGAGGCGATCAAGACTGCTGTTGAGCTGGTGGGTGCGGAGACGATTGTCTTCGCAATTTGTCTCGGGGTTGAGGATGGGGACGGCGAGCTGAGGATGAGTGCGATTGCTTGTCTTGGATTCTTGTTGGGGCAGGGGATCGAAGGGACGGACTTGATTGGTGATGCTCTCGATGGGATGATTGTCGGGGGCGATGGGATGGAGGACAAGCTGCAGCATGTACTGGTGGGGGTGAAGGAGTCGAATTTGGATAGGAGAACTCGTGATGGGAGGGAAACGGCTGGGGCTAGAATCTGTGGAGCATTGATGCACCTGATGATCGCGCACAACTACGCGAACAGCAAGAAGAAGAACAGGATGTCCAGGGACAAGGACCTGATCATGGGGACCTTGGCGAACCTTCTTTGCATGAGTGATGAGGCGAAGGCTTGTGCTGTGCAGGACAAGTTGGGGCAAACTTGTCTGATGATTCTGAAGGAGTTGTACACGGAGATCAATCTCCAGCCCCATCAGCCTCAGAAGAGTAATTCTGAGAGGGAGAAGAAGCTGGGGCCGGTTCTGAGTGATGTGACCAAGGTTCTGGTGCTGCTGATGAACTTCGCTTGTGGGAGTGCGGAGGTGAAGAGAAGTCTGGCTGCGGCAGGGGTCGCCGACATGGTGCATAAACTGTGGGCGTGGATCTATTTGAGTGATTGTGCTGTTATTGCGGCTCTGAAGATGATCGCGACGCTTACTACTGAGTGTCCTGAAGGTATTTATGAGATGTTTGGGAAGCAGAGTGATTTATTTATTAGGAGAGAATTGTTTGGGTGATTCATGAAGAATAGCCACTATTCATGAAGAATAGAAGGAAGGAGATCGAACTGTGTATGGAGGATATGGGGCCTAAACCGAAGATTTCAAATAAATCGTAGAGGTCGCAGCAGTCGCGAGCGACCGAACACAGACGCGGTGGAGAGGGAACTTTAGAATGGTATTAGTGATTTGCTTGGATCAAGTGGAAATAAGAGTAGATGTATTTTATTATTTTTAATTGAACATTTGGAGAAAGTTTCGCACTTTTGTGAACAAAGAACACCTCCGCGTAATTATTATCAAACTTTTTTCATTTCATTGAAGAATAGTTACAAAAAGCAAAACAATACAAGAGTATCGACGGATAAATTGGATTTCAAGACAGGGTCAACAAATACACTATTCCACGCGGAATCTTGTGTCCATGAGTGGGTCATAGTCAACCCAAGAGCCACCTATAGGCAAACTGACGAGTTCGTTCCCTTCGTAGCTACCCCCACTTTACCTAATTCTCACTGACAGCCATATCTCCCACCATTTAAAACCAAGGGAATGGACTAGTCAGTTAGGTAGTACAGTCGAGCTCCCCACGGCTTAAACCCCCACCGCTAAAGTCATCCCATGGCTTAAGAATTGTGACTCCACAGGCTCAAGTTCCCCTCGTCTTCTGTGTCCCCACCACATGGCCCAGTTATGCGCAGACTTCAGTTGACAGATTAGTGTCAAACCGTTACGCAGTCCACTGCGCAGCCGTTTTTCTGATATTGCGCATGCATCTCATAGTCATGAGTCAGGAGTGGGAGAAAACGGAGAACTTAAGCCAAGGGGAAACTTCAAAATTGGCTCGGTCCCAAGCACTTAAGCCGTGGGGAGCTCGACTGTACAGAAGTCTTCGTCACCTTCCGTGCCGATTCATTTCCCCTCCCAACTTTCAATCAAGGCCTCCATAGCAGTTTGACCTCCTTCTCTCTATTCTTCATGGGGTGATTATTTAGCCTTGAATGAATGGAGAGTGTGAACTATTTATGAAGAATGAGAAAGTTGAGCGAATTCTCAGGGTTTATGAAGAACAAAATGAATTACCATGATGAAGGACTATTTAGTAGGGTTCAGGAAGCTTTGTTTGGAGTTTTTAGATGATTCAAATGGTGTTGATGGTCAAACGGCCCTTAAAAGCGTTTAGAATTAAGAGTCAAATGGTTTTGAGGGTCAAAGGATTTTGAGGTTCAAAAAACCCTTGAGGGTGCTTGGAGTTCAGGGTCAATGGACCCTTAAGGACGTTTGGAGTTGAACGTCAAATAACTTTTACGAACGTTTGGAAATGTGGGTCAAATGGTTTTCAGAGTGGAACGTTGAGGATTGAATATCACATGAATTTGAGGGTCAAACGATTCTTAAGGACGTTTGGAGTTGAGGGTCTAAGGGTTTTGAGGTTCAAACGACCCTTAAGAGCACGTGGAATTCAGGGTCAAATGACCCATGAGGATGTATAGAATCGAGGACCAAATGGTCTTGAAGATCATAGAGCCTTTAAGAGCGTTTGGATTTGAACATCAAATAACTTTCAGAAAAGACAACCGTTGGAAATGAGGGTCAAATGGTCTTCAGAGTCGAACGTTCAAGATTGAACCATTGAAATGAATTTGAGGGTCAACGATTCTTAAGGATGTTTGGAGTTGAGGGTTAAATGGTCTTGAGGGTCAAACAACTTTTAAGAATGTTTACGATCAAGTAACAAATGGTATTGAGGGTCAAACGACCCTTACAAACTTTGAGGATCAAGAACCAAATGGTTTTGAGGGTAACACGACCTTTCAGGACGTATGAAGTTGAGGGTCAAATGGTCTTGAACGTCAAATAACCCTTAGAGACACATTGAATTGAAGGTCAAATAGTCTTAAAGGTCCTATGACCCTGAAATACATATCGAGTTGAAGGAAAAATTGTTTTGAATGGCAAACAGCCCTTATTCCTACAAGTCTTTACGGGTCATTTGACCCTGACCTAAACAAAGTTTCCTGAGTTCTGCTAATTGTAAATAGTAATTTGTCCTGACAAAATCTTCGGCAGAACTGTCATTCCTAGAATAATTCACTAATCCTAAAAATCGGAATAACGTTCTGTCCCCTCACATCATCGATTCCCCCCGAAAATAATAATCCTCTCCTCTCTCATTCCACAGCCGCGCAATCAATGACCCTAACAACGACCCTCCCAGGAACCGGCCCCCGGAGGACCCCTAACACAGTCTCCCTCCTAAACGTGATAATCCACCTGATCTCCCGAGAGATCGACAGGGCGAGTCAATCCTTCGACAACCACCGGTTGCACTTTGCCTTCCACGTCCTCAGGAATTCTGTTCACGTGCACGAGTGTCGCGTGGCCATCTCCAAGAGCAATCTTCTCCAGTTCTTCACGAAGATCCACCCCTTAACGACAAAGCGAAATAAACCCTGGCCACTGATCGAGATCTATTGCCTAGAGTTCTTGATTGATTTTACGTTTTACGAAGAGGGACAGATCTGCGTTCCCAAGTCCACTGATGCCTTTGAGGTCCTCATACAGCTGTCGAAGTGTCCCTCGTCAACTCAGAGGATCTTATCTCTTTCAATCCTCCGGAATCTAGTGTTCAATGTCTCCAATAGACCCAGGATCCTTTCGTCCATTGAGTTTATGAATCTGTTGCACGGGATTTTGAAGAACGGTAGCTTCAGTGAGATCGCGGTGGCTGGGTCAATTCTATGGTCTCTGGTGGCTAACAATCAAAAGGCGAAGCTGATCGCCAGGACTGCTGGATTTGCTCAGTCCCTCCAGGAGGTACTGGGACGTCTGTCACTAGACAAAATGCCTGATGAGAATCAACACAGGGACCTTGCCAAGATGATTCAGTACGTCATCAAGCTGATCAAGGCTACCGACACCAAGTCCGACCTTCATGACTGAATTAATGTATTTAGAATTGTGTTTGTAAATAGTGTGATGTATTTTTTGTAAAAGTTTCGTGACATAATTATTAATTTAACTACGTAATTTGAATCTTCGTGGTAATCAAGATTAAGTTCTGCGGGGATAGAAAAGTCAGGATGAGAATAAAAAAGTGATGTGAAATGGAGTTTTTTTACTCAGCGAAACTGAGTCTTTTTATTTTACAGACAATTGAGTTATTTGAACGTTATTTGTTAAGGTACCAAACAACTGACTTTTGAGAGGAAACCAATTTCCCTTGGTGATTTTCGGAATTAAGATGAGTGCCCAAAAACCGGACTAATATCCGGATCGCTTTCAGCCCGTTTCATCCACTTCCTCGGAAATGAATAAATTCTTCAAGATATTCTCCAAATTTTTTCGTTCCCATTTGGCTGAAAATTCCTGCCGCAAAGTTTTCCCCACATTTCAGTAGTTCTTTTTACTCCCGAGGCCTCTTAAAATCCGTTCTAAAAATGATGACAACGAGTTCCTTCATCATTTCCCGATTATTTCGCCTCCCCGAAGCCGGAAGAGACTTCCTGCATCCCAGGCGCCTAAAAATGTCCTTGATCCAATCGCAATTACTGACTCGATCCCAATCATCCTCATTTTTTACCCAATCGCCTCGGAGGACTCTCCCCGAGGAAACGAGAACGACTCGCCTCTGACGCAAAAGATCGAGTGGAAAAAAGTGATAAAAAAAAACACTGAGTCGACACAGATGCCATAATAAACCATCGAGTTTAGCCAGATGCTACGCTTTCACTGCAAAAGCATGGAATTGAAGAAAAAAAAATGTTGACAGCCATCCGGAAGAATGGAACAGACCGAGGGAATGGAGTCGGACGCCTGCGATTATTCATCTTGAAGTGTAGAAGGTGGAGGAAAGAGGCGGCGATGAGTCGTAGTTGGTATTTCACTGGGTTTTGTTTTTAATGAAGCCCCAGTCGGTTCAAGTGCATCCTCGCAAGCACGTGTTTCCATTTGTCAACAATTCAAACGGCAATACCATTTTTCCATCATTATCCATTATGATATTGTTGTGATGAGCCTCATGCCGATAGGATAGTCGAGAGGTGGGAACTGTCGTAAAGTCAATCAGGCGTGTCAAGGAAGGAAGAAGTTGAGGAATTGATGCGCTACAGAAATGTAAGTTATGAAAATTATAAATTTTTTGTCTTTCACTTTGGTTTTTGCTTGACATCTCAGAAACTATTGGAGATGGCGACATAATCATCTGGACCTTTTGTATATATTTTTTTTCGATCTACAAAAAAGATCTGAATGATATTTTCATCATCTCCTTTGGATTTGATGATATTTAGCAAAAACTTGAAGGGAAATTGGAACAAACGTAACGTTTTTGCGTGAGAATTAAAAATTCCAGTTACATTCGCCCTTCGTTCCGTGAATCTCACTACCCTGAAAAAATCAAAATTATATGGGCGCTAGATGATTTTTAGCTAGAATTATCAAACCGGAAGTGAGTGAAATCAAAACTCCAGCTCCAGAGAATCCGAGAATACACGAAAATGCACTTTTTGTCAAATATTTCGAGAACTACTGACAATAGCGAAATTTTCATCAATACATTTTTTGTAGCTCACATTCCGCCCTACAAAAAAGGTTGTTACAAAAATTTCGCTACCTCCCTCAGATTCCGAGATATCAATCAAAAACAACATTTCTGGATTCTGATTCGATTACTTTCTACCCCCGAATGATCGATTGATTTCCTATTGATTAAATCTTCTTGATCATTCTCCCACGGTCCGTAACCCATCGATCCACGCAATTTATCCTCAATTCAATGAATAGATGAAGGCACAAGTACCGATTGGGTATCGGCTTGGGCCCGTTTGTCCGCCCGTTCAGTTTTTGGTCACGTGGTATCGGATGGATTTGCGTCAATGCTGACCTCCGGAGCTTGGTATCCACGCATACCAACCGGCTCCCCCGTTCACCCGTTGTGGAGACAAACGACTCTTAATGGCCTCTCAGAGGCCTCATCTCTCTCTTGCCCACTCACTCTCATTTATTTTTTCGTCTCAATGATCCCCATTATTTCGGGATTTTTCGGGGGCACGAGGTAGTCAGGGATTCTCGGACTGTTTTCAAGGCGGGGAGGGGCGAACGGTTATTGAATTATCACTGAAGACCTATTTGTTTATACGAGTTTACAGGATATGAGGAAAAAAATATTCGGAATGGATAATGAGCTCTCAAGGTGCACCTTGAGAAGTTAACGAATTAATTCTTGTGAGGTAGTGCTCCTTTTTTATTTTTCGTTACGAATCGATTTGGATTGGAATTTAGTGGAGGCGGGATGAGATGCGGAATTTTGAGTTGATAGGGAACAGTTTTTGGGGGATATATCAGGTTGTAGGGGAGATTGTCAAATCCGATCCCGATGCGGGCGTGATAGTACATGATTGTGACGTACGAAGATGAACCTTACAAGCTCTAAAAGGAACAGACTGAGTTTCATAATATTGGAAATGGCTGATTTTGAATAAAAATCAATCCGGTTGAGTTGAAAACTTTTCTTTATTTGAAATTATATACGAGGAAGACACATCCACACGCTTTGAGATCCTCAGATGGACTAACTAAAGAAGCAAAGATCTCAGAGGTCTGGAACCCTGGCGACATAGACCCACAAAGGTCTCTATTCACTTACAGATGTTTAGACTGAAAAACCAAATGCCCAAATATTCGTCCACGCTCTTCTCAGAATTTCAGATCAGAAAAATGTTCTCTTATAATAATATAAACATACTGTGAAATATAAAATTAATTTTTGTAATCATGGAATGTGAACTCCAACACATAATTTTCATGAAAAATCATTTGTTGATTAAGAACGCACATTAACTAGCGGGTAGCGCGCGAACCACGGGGCCAATTTTGATAAGCCAAAAACCAGTTTGTTTGTATGAGAAAGACGAACAACTTTCATCTGAAACATTTTTCTGTATGTCTCATCGTGTGCATGAAAAATTTTAATCTAATTTTTCGTGAAAAATTTAGATAAAATTATTTATAACAAATTGTTGCCCACTGGAATCGCAAAAGCACCAAAAAATTCGGATTTTTCTACCCCGAACACATCAGTTTCGATCATAAAATCTTGCCGCGCTTTCATGTCCACTTGAAGGGGGTATTGCGTATAGACTATTAAGGAACTCATTATTCTAGAAGGCATTGTAATGATAATAAGATACGAATAGTCAATTTCAGAAGGAAAATCTCTCGAGAAATTAACGAGTTAATTCTCGTGAGGCTGTGCCCCTCTTTAATTTTTCGTTACGAATCGATTTGAATTGTTTAGAATTTAGTCCGCCAAGTGGATATGAACATTTAAAAAAACTCACCCGATGATATCCCGATAAATCAATGGATTTGTCACATCGATAACTCCATCGAGAAACGTTCGAAGGAAAAACCATAATAATTTGTTCAGGGTGTTAAGCAACGTATAGCAAATTACGATTTATCAAATCCAGGCAATTCTGATCAAAGTGGATCACTATTTGGTCCCGAGAGCTACAAAAGATCAACTCGAAAATTTCGCTATCTTCTGTACACTTAAAGATATTCAATGAAAACGAGGTCTTGGAGGTGATTTCAGGTAATTTTCCCAATTTTTATTTAGAATATGTTTTTAATGAATTTCTTCTTTTTCGTTTTTGTTAACGCCTCACGTACGGGGCCCTTATGTTGCTAACACGGAGAGAAATGTTCAGTAAAAATTACGGAACTCACAATTCACTCACCGATTACGGAAGCGAGACGAAAATTTAAGTGACGGTATCGTAATTTTTCACAGGAGATTCAGATAAAAATGACGGAACGCTCCGGAAAAATTCCGTGACAGTTCCGTAAAATTTCCTACAACCACATTTCTCTGCGGAATTACGGAAAAGATACGTAATTTTTATTTTTATTTTTGGTAATCGGATCTGGCCTTCCTTGGGCCAATCAGAGTTCAGTATTCAATAACATGAAGTACTTCCCAATTAAAATTACAGCGGTTATTTCCCCCTAGCTTTTGGTAATTTCCCTCTAGCTCTGCAATTATTTCTCTAACCAAATAACTGTCAAATATTATCCTGTGGAGTGAAAGAAAGTCATCAAGAAAGTCAAAATGAGTCGGTTTGGGAAGGATCCGATTACGAAAAATAATCCGTCGAATATCACTCGACCTCCAAAATTAATCGAACATTTCCCTCATGTTTTCCTGCGTATCAACGATCGGGATAAGTTTTGCTTCGTGCTTCGTATTGACTTAACACGAAGTTTGAAGATGCCTTTCCTGCAAGGTAACCGGTTAATTGCTCTTATGAGAAGTCACCCTCAATTGTGGAGAGATTTAATTGCTGAAATAAAGTTGGCAAATAAAGAGATTAACGCACAAGGTTAACACACATTTGTAGATAGATTTGAGATTGGCATGCATCAAAGTGTGCGCAACCAACTTCCAATCATTTAATTTGACAAGAAAAATCATGAAATTTGGACTTTTTCCAGATTTTTTTCACTCATTTCGACTCAACCAATTGGGATGAACCCAAATGGACTGAACAAATTGCATTTTCATTAATTCATTGTATTTTTTCTGGAAAAAACTACGTCCAAATTCATTCTTTTATAATGTTTTGAATTGCCCTTTTCAGCCACTTTTCAACACTTCAACATATTTTTTCACGAAAACTATAAAGATTTTCCAAAAGGAATTTAAAATCAGCATTAAAATATCTATAAAATAGGGTCAGTCTCGTTTTTGAGGTCGACGTGGTCCGAATTTTGTCGAACCGTGTAATTGATTAATCACATGATTAATTTATAATAATTCCGAAAATATCTGAGAACATTCCAGTGCCAGAGGATCAGGTGTCCTTCTCCAAACAAAACATTTCCATCATGTTTTCATTCTCGTTGACATTGAAGCATTCTCCTACTTCATTCCATAGTTTCTCCTCTCATTTCTTCATTTCCTCGCGATTCACTGCAATTACCATCTGGGTGCGCCTGGAAAATCCTTAAGGAAAATCCGCTCTCTTCAGTCCACATTGCACCATTGTTTACAACAAATTGTCACACGTGTCGTTCAAACAGTTAATGAAATTCCATGGGTGACACGTTTATTCGGGTTTTCGCACGTCGAGTCTGTTGTCTGGGTCATGAATAAACTTGGTACTTTCTTCCTTTCGTATCTGTTAACTTTGTTGTGTATTTTTTTTATACATCAGTTGGAAGGCGTCATGTGTACGGTCTGCTGACGCACGGCTGTGCGAACCATCGGTTCATTCGGAGGGGGGATATTTTACCGTTTGTAACTCCTTTGATGGGTTTTTTAAAATGGTGTTTGTTTGGAGGAGTTGTGAGTTTTCGGGGGTCGAAATCCAGAATTTCGGACCGAGTTACGCAAATTTGGGCATTTAAAGGTCGATCAGTCGTCTAGGAGATGCCGGACAGAAACATGATGTCGACAAGTTCTTGTTCTTCAATATTTTCATTATTGTTATTAATCAAAAATGTTATTTCGGGTATTTTTGTTTGTTCATTGCAGCTTCTTTTCTTTCAAATGTTTTTTATTTATTCTCCTGTTGTTATTCATTTATGTATTATTTTCTTCAGTTATTTTCATTTATTCTCCTCTCGTGTTGTTACTCATTTCTTTACTTTTTTTGTCTGAATCAGGTCGTTTTGTCTGGATCAGGGATCGTTTTTAACGTCGCTCATAAAATTTTTTAATTGTTTTCCTGATGAGTTGTGAATTTTTAGGGGTCGAAATCCAGAATTTCTGGTCGAGTTATGCAGACTTGGGGAAATTGAAGTTTGATCAGTCGGCCAGGAGACGCTAGACGGAAACATGACGTCGACATGTTGTTTTTCTTCAATATTTTTATTATTAGCGCTTTTTGAAAATTTGATTTTGGGTATTTTTGCTTTTTTACTTCATTTTCTTTTCCTTTGAATTTTTTTTTCTCCTGTTGTTAATCATTTATTAATTTTTAATGCCTGAATCAGGGATATTACTTTACCGTTTTCAACGTCTCTGATAAAATTTTGTAATTGTTGTCCTGAGGAGTTGTGAATTTTCGGGGTTCGAAATCCAGAATTTCTGGTCGAGGGTTGGGGAATTAAAGTTCGCTCTGTCGTCCAGGAGGAGATGCTGGACGGAAAAATGATGTCGACAAGTTGTTTTTCTTCAATGTTTTTATTATTATTGCTTTTTAAAAATTTTATTTTGAAAAGCAATAATTTTGGTTCTTCACTTTCTTTTCTTTCTGGTATTTTGTTGAAATTGCTTTTCCTTTTTCCTTAATGTCTGATTTAGGCATAATATATTCGATTTGGGATTACTTTCATTTCTGAATCGATAATGAAATATTCTCGGTTTCGTTTTTTTTCTTGCTCATCGGGGAGATGAGAAAAAAAGGCCTGATGAGTTCATTCAGAGGCGATGGCTCTAGAGAATGCCGTGTTTTTCCACAATTTGATTGGTCAATTAGGACTGGAGGACTCTAACCGGTATTCGAGATCGGATTTGTTACTTTCTTACTTCAACAACATTTTTCTTGAAAATTTATGAAAATAAAGTTCCTTCATGAAATTGTGAAAATAGATCTCGTATTTTTTTCAATTTTTCAGTAGAATTTTGAAGCGAAAAATTATGAAAATTCATATTAAGAGAAAAATATATTTTGTAATACCTGCCTCAAAAGTTCATTTTTCGAAACCGTTTAGTGTGTGTGAAGTCGTTGTTTTACGCACAATGTGCGTAAAGTTCAGCGTAAAGCGAAGCTTACGCACTCGAAATTCACTTTATTAAATTAAATTAAATTAAATTTACGCGCGACCTTGAACTTTACGCACATCGTGCACAAAAGCAACCACTTTACCCCCACTACGGTACCAAACAGTGAACTCGGCAGGTATTACAAAAAATAGTTTTCCTGAATTCGCGACGAGAATTCTGAAAAAGAAAATTGAATCGGTTCAATGTCTCCCGAGATGTCAATGAAAAACGAATTTCAGATTAATTGCTGTATCTCAGGCACTGATGAACCGATTGAGCTAAAATTTCGCACGGAAATGCACTCTAACAACACCAATTATTGGCCAAAATTTCAGATTTTCCGGGATCACTTTACTGGTATTATTGTAGAGATTTATAACGGTAAACCGCTCACGCATGCAGACATTTTCTGAAAACATCATATCCGCGCGTTTTATTCTATTTCAAACCATTGCCAGGCACAATTAGAAAAGCAAAAGGGAAGTTTACAATTCAAGTCGTGCACCGAATGGAATGACGTACTTATCGCCCCTCAGTCGGTTACTAATTGCAAAAATAGAATCAGCCGTAGGAAATAAAAAACATCGAAATTAGAAATTAAACAGACCACGTATGCAGATATTTTCAGAAAACATTATATCCTCACGTTTCATTCTATTTCAAATCATTTCCAGGTAAAATTAGAGAGTTGTAAAACCCAAGATTACAAAGCTTCTGTTCAAAAGTAGCAGAGTAACAGAGACTAGTCAAATCACCCAGGCAATCTGTAACAATACTCAGTATTCTTTATCTTTATTGTTAAACGATTTTCCGAGATTTGGTATGCGCTTTCCTCGTGCCTTCTCACGACATAACTACTCCCATGAGACAATAATACGCATCAATGGGACAGAAAATGTTTCCCGTTAAATCAGTGAGTCAATCGTTAGAAATTAAATGAATAACTCCAATGAATTAGTTGATTTCCAGAATTGCAGTAGTGATTCAGAAAAAAAATCTGAAAATTATTCCTACGTCAGGCGAATTTATTTTTTCATTCATTTTTTTTTCATCAATTTATCATTCATTGAAGCAAAAATTATACGATGAATATTAATCTTCGAACTTTGAACAATTTTATTTTCTGATTTTTCTTTTTTTCTCTTAAAAAATGTCTTTTTTTTTAAACGGTAAGTCTGGTTGAATCGAAGAGTCTAATTTCTTCTATTTTTTTTCTCTCTAATTCTGTTTTCTTCTTTTTCTCGTGACATAAAAACTATCAAACTTAACGGTTCACGAGGTGCATTCCCATGCGTTCAATACTGTTGTTATTTTCACCATTCACTTGCGTAGAGAACACGAATGCTCAAGCCTGTTCCCAATTAGCCCGTGCACAAGCGAATAAATATCTTCACTCCCTCGTCTCATTGCTTTGATTGATGTTTTGATTTAATTCATTTTGGAGCTTGCCCTATCGTCGCCAATTTATCTCGTGCATTGGATTGTCGTAACATCCGTTTGACGTACGTACACTGATAACGAAGCGACTCGCGCCTTCCTGTCGCACTACAGTGCGCGGCTATAAATAACAGAAAATTGCCAAAGTAAATGCACCAAGCGTCGAGACTCAATAATTCACTCAAAATGTTCGGTAAACAAATTGTGTACGCGATGGCTTCGATGCAATGATAAGACTTGATTTTTTTAACAATTTTTTTGAGGATTAGAGAGGAGTGAAGAGGTTTTGTCATAAGACAATCTCCAGTTTTTTAAATTTTTGGAGGTGCGGAATTTTTTTAATTGTACATTTATCTCGCTAGTGAGTGGTTTTAGGGGAAAAATGCGCTAGGCCGTTTCGGTAGAAAACGCAATTGTCTATAAACAAGGTCTTCTGGTATTTTTTCTTAAATGCACTCGTCAGGGAGATAATTGAAATATTAAATCAATGTGGTAAGGTGAAATTGTATTTCAGTAATGTACTTTAGTTTTTACGTCAGTAGGGGCTACTCCCCTTGCTCGCTTCGCTCCCCAATGACGGGGGGCTCCGCCCCCTCGCTCGCTCCGCTCACTCTCCCTGCCTATCATCGTCAAAGGATTCTTTGAAACTTTGAAAATGAAACGCGATTTATTAAAATTGAAAATTTTGCAAGTCTGAAATCTTTCATTTTAATTATGCATTCATCTCGGTAATGAGTCGAAAATGGAGTAAGAGTAAGGAGAAAATGGCGTTAGATCTTTTTTTTAGAGGCCAAAATTCGCTTTGAAAAGGAGCTTCTGATATTTTTTCTCAAATGCACTTATTAGGGAGATAATTGACCAATTAAATAGATGTGAAATATAAATAGATGTTAAATATTGTGAAATTGAATTTCAATAATATATTTTAGTTTTTAAGTAATTAGGGGCTACTCCCCTTGCTCGCTTGGCTCGCCAACCCCAAGGGGCTCCGCCTCCTCGCTCGCTCCGCTCACTCTCCCCGCGTATCATTGTCAAAGGATTCTTTCAAACTTTAAAAATGAAACGTGATTCAATGAAATTGAAAATTTTTCAAGTCTGAAATTTTTCATTTTAATTATGCATTCATCTCGGTAATGAGTCGAAAATGGAGTAAGAGTAAGGAGAAAATGGCGTTAGCTCTTTTTTGTAGAGGCCAAAATTCGCTATGAAAAGGAGCTTCTGATATTTTTTCTCAAATGCACTTATTAGGGAGATAATTGATCAATTAAATAGATGTGAAAACTAAATAGATGTTAAATATTGTGAAATTGAATTTCAATAATATATTCTAGTTTTTACGTAATTAGGGGCTACTCTCCTTGCTCGCTTCGCTCGCTTCCACAAGTGGCCATTCGGGTGTGATATATCACTATTTTACAGAATAGTTCGAAATCAGTGATGAATTAAGTGATTTTGTCACTCATTTACATTGATTCAATCTTAGAATTTTTTCTCTAATATGCGGGAAATTCTAATTAGTGGCAAGAATTCCTAAAAATCCGAGATGAATTTCTAGAAATTAAAGATCGATAAAATGAAAGAATACAAAATTTTAAAAAATGAATTACAGTCAAGAATAAATAAAACAATAAGAATAACTATAAAGGGTTGAGATTTTTGGAAATAGAAAAATAATAATAATTGAAAAGAACGATAATGATGAAGGAAATTTATTCAATCATAAGATTTTACTTTTCAAAATAGACAATTAAAAAACTCCAAAAATATTAAAAAATACATATTACGTCAAATTTGCAATAAAAAAAATATGCCAAAATTTTTTATTAACAAAAATTGAATTTCCAACGAACTGTCCTCTCATGTAAAAAAAATATATATCTATTATGTTGTTACATTTGACTAATTTACTATGATGTATAATTAACTTCGATCGACCAAACTCATCACGCATATCAAAACAATAAAACTGCGTCATAAAATATTTTTTCTCCTCCACATACATGAAATTAATTCCATGTGTATATCTTCCCGTATTGACGTTACATATGCGATAACATTCGGGGTTGTGAGGAGAATGAACAAATAAAAATACGCAATTGCTGTTGTTCCTCGATTACTGGAGATTGAGAATGTAAATCAGCGCGATGAAAAGCGTCAGCGATTGCTTATAATTTCGACACTTTATCGGTTATATGAAAATAGACAACACGATTTCATCAGCTTTTGTCGATGAATTTTTGGTCGTCATCACGTGCCATTAGCCCTCCGTCAGCTGGTCCTCAAGCTCTTTATCAGAACTCGTTTGAATGATAAAAAATCATAATGATTTGAGGAAAGTAAAAAAACTGAATTGGAGAGAAAAGCGAGAAATTAGATATTTCGATTCAACGACACTTGGAATTTTTGAGGAGAAAAACATGATTTGCATGGAAAAAAATGTAAAATAAAATTGTTCAATGTTTGAAGAATAATAGTCATGAGATAATTTTTGCTTCAATGAATGACAATTTTTTTTTAATGTTTTCACAAGCTCTGAGACGCTGAGACGATCGTCTTCATAATCTAATCAGTTCTAAGTCGCAGTAACACGCGTCGATTGAAAAAAAAAATGTTGAATCCGTTCATTTGTTCACAAGATATCGTTGGACAAAATTTTCGTCACATACACAGAGAGAAATTTTTGATAATAATTATCTTACCGTTCTATAAAAGTGTATCATGAGTCATCGTTTCTTCATTTCTATCCCGAAATTTAATAAAAATTAATATATGATGATCAAATTTTATTCAACGTTAGAGAAATTTTATCCTGATGCATAATATTTTACCCTTCCAGTCCAATAATGTTTATGTAGATAACAACGAAAATTCTAGAACAGTTGGTAAATTTACGGGATAAAATTTCTCTAACGTAGAATAAAATATGATCATCATGTATTAATTTTGACTAAATTTCGGGATAGAAATGAGGAAACGATGACTCATAATACACTTCTATAGAACGGTAGGATAATTTTTATAAAAAATTTCTCTCCGTGTGCAACACACACACTCGCCCGTCTTCAAAACACATCAGAATGATTTTAGAGGCCCAGAAATGTTCAGAAATCATGGAAATTCCACATTCGATTTCCGCGGTCATTACAATAACTTCCTCCCTTTGAGTCAGGAAGTTAAAAATGAATGAGAAAACGAATTCGTCTGACATAGGAATAATTTTCAGATTTTCTACTGAATCACTCCTGTAGTTCTGGAAATCAACTAATTCATTCGACTTATTCATTCAATTTCTGATGAATGATTCACTGATTTAATGGGAAACATTTTGTGCCTCATTGATGCGTACTGTTGTCCCATGTGAGTAGTTACACCGATAATGCACGTGAGAGATTGTTTTATCTTGAGAAGGCAGGAGAAAGCGTCGACGAAATCTCGAAAATCGTTCAACAATAAAGATAAAGAATGCTAAGTATTGTTAGAGGTTGCCTCGGTGATTTGACTAGACTCTGTGACTCTGTTACTTCTGAATAGAAACTTTGTAATCTTGGGCTTTTAATACGACTCTCTAATTTGGCCTGGAAATTATTTGAAATAGAATGAAACGTGAGAATATGATGTGCTGTGTAAACATCTGCATGCGTGGTCTGTTTAATTTCTGATTCCGATGGTTTTTATTTCCTACGACTGATTCTATTTTTGCAATTAGTAATCGACTGAGAGCCGATAAGTACGTCATTCGATGCGGTGCACGACTTGAATTGTAAATTTCTCTTTTGCTTCTGTACTTTTGCCGGGGAATGATTTGAAATAGAATGAAACGCGAGAATATAGTGTTTTCAGAAAATGTCTGCTTGCATGTGCAGTTTACCGTTATAAATCTCTACAATAAGACCGGTAGAGATCCTTGAAAATCGGAATATTTGGCCCACAATTGGGGTTGTTGGGGTGCAACTTCTGTGCGACATTTCAGCTCAATCGGTCCATCAGTTCCTGAGACACAGCAATTCATCTGAAATTCGGTTTTCATTAATATCTCGAGAGACATTCAACCGATTCAATTTTCTTTTTCAAAATTCTCGTCGCGAAAATTTCTATCGATTTCAATCTGGAAATGTATCTCGACTACGGAGAAGTTGCACAGTTATCGTCAATCTTCTATTTTTCGCCGGAATCGTTGAACGCGTGATAACTCGTGAAATAATCGAGATAAAAAGTCCAAACCCGATAGGATTCTGTTACGATATTGAAGGTTGGTATTTTCGATGGGCGCAATCGGATTTGTACTTTCGGAGATTTTCAATTTTGTGTGTAAAACTATTTTATTCGATGTCGCAAAAGCTACTCAATCGATTTCACTCAATTTTTTTGTGATACAAGATCTATGCGCGCGCTCTCGCGTGGGCTGATCTGATCATTTGTTGACATAAAGAAATGCCATTCATTGAATTTCATTTTCTCATGAATACCTTATAAATATTGATAATGAATCAAAGAGAATTCCGACTAATGATTGAAGTGAATAGCGAAGTAGAGTAAAAGAATCTATAAAGAATTTTTCATTTTCAATTAATTATCTTCAATTTTTTAAAATAATCGGTCTCCATAAAAGGACAGAATTTACTAATTTCACCGATGATATATATACACATGATATATATATATGAATAATTCAAATTTCTTGAAAGGGGATTTTCGATTACACAAGTAATCATCGATCTTCCTAACTCGATTATTGATTGATAAAATAGTTGAAAATTTGAATATTTGAATTGATGATATTTAAGTGCTCAAAAAATTTCAAGAGTGATGTTATCTAATTGATGCTACAATATTTACCCCTAATAAAATATTACAAATTTGGCTATCCCTGTTCCCGACATGAAGCAATGCATCAGAATTTTTTCCCCCCAAAAAATGCGTCATTATTTTCGCTAATTATTTTCCATGAGCCAAAAGTAGTGACTGAACACTCTCCCTCGAGCTTAAAAACTACCATCAACATCGTAAGCGCCAACTCACACGCGTGTTCCAAGCCCGTTCCCACGATTGTAGTAGGTGGGAGAGGTTTTTCAGCCGATAAAATGACGTTGGCACACTCTTTCCGATTCAGTTGCCTGTGGCAAACCGCGGGAGAACACTTCTCTCGATCTAACGTTTGTTTTGTGCTCGTATCAGACTTGTGGACAGTTGTCGAGTGATATCAGGGTTCATTAACCTGCGGAAGGTGTCTTTACGTTCGTTGAAAAATCATAAGTAGATATGTCTAGCAGTGTCTGCCATGCGCCAATGCCCCCCAGGATCGAGGCTTTTACCACTAGACTCTGTTTGAGGGCTGTGGACCAGTACGAGAGACTGTTCCAGACTCATTTCAGCAAGGTACAGGGCTCATTCGTATGTGTCGGGTGGATCGATATCAGGGGTTTCAACATTTCAGTGAAAACGTTCAGGAATTCATCTCGTGGAACTAGAGTTGAAGAGTGATCGCCTGGGAATTCCGTGTGTTCAGCTCTCATAACTTTTTTTACATTTTTTTTTACAAGAAAAATCGGTTGCAATTACCCCTGCAGTGGGAGAAAAATCAATGGCTCGTGGAACAACAAGTTTTGCCGAAGTAACAAAGTTATTGGAATAATTCAGCAGCGAAGCGGCAGAACGGTTCAAGTCGACTTGGCTCTTAGCTGAGTTCTCGAGGAATATCCCCGAATCTAAGGGAGATACCGGAATTTTCGTTATGACCTTTTTTGGAGGGCGGATTGAGTGCTACAAAAAAGGTTATGACAAAAATTTTGATATCTCCCTTAGATTCCGAGAGATGTATTGAAAACTGATCAGTCGTCAAAAGCGACTTGGACCGTTTTACCGCTTTACTACTGAATTATGCCAAACACTTACAAATAAGTTATTTCATTGCTTTTTTAGTTCGAAATGCAAGATAAATGAATTTGGAGAAACGCAAAAAATTTTCGGGGGTCGGGTTTGAACCCACGACCCTTAGGTTTCCAGTCTGAGACTTTATACACATGGATATCCACTGGAAATTTTTGTTGTAGTATTTTATAGAATAAGCACTACCGTTGAAGTATTTGGGACAACATATTGTAAAAATCTGGAAAACGCGATAGTTGATTTCATACTGGCACGAATTATTGTTAAAAAATTTATATTTTACTTTTAATATAAATTTTCATAGTTTTTCAACTCCAAATTCTAGTGAAAAATTGTAAAATACGAGTTCTACTTTGCAAATTTCATGAAAGAACACTATTTTTAAACATTGTCAATGGAAATTTTCGAAAAATCATCGCAATAGTGCATCGAAAAAATTTATTCTTGAATAAAAAATTAGAGGAAAAAATGATACACGAAGGAAATGAAATGAAATAAATTTTGACAATGAACATTTTTTGAATACACGAAATTACTAAAATTCAGCGTTGTTTCACCAGATTTTTGGGTTATTTAAATTTTCTGGGTTATTTAAATTTTTTTGAAAGGGATTAACGACTCAGAATGCTCAGAGATTTTATTGTAGTTCTACTTTTTATACGATTTTCCGAATTTTTTATTCATTCATTCCGGTCACGTTTACTTTGAGCTACTCTGGAGAATGTTAACGGTCCTCTGCTGTAATGTAGGTTGATCCCTCGTGCATGTGTGTCAGTACGTGGGTGGCGGGCAATTGTTGATTTGTGGGAATTAAAGAGAACACGTGAAGATAATTAACGTTTGTGGGATATTTGTGTAAAAATGAAGTGGTTAATTGTGAGGAGTGTAACTTGATGATCCCGGTAATTGTGAGATGTTTACGTTGATCGTGAAATTCTCTATGAAAAGTGTCTCATGCTATTTTCTTGTTAGTCCATTCGTCATTGAGATAATTTAAAAATTAACGGAAGTCAATCAAAATGAAATTTTCCTGAAATCAAAGTTGATTAAACGTGAATTAGCTCTATAGCGAGTGGTTTCAAGAGAAAATATCGAAGAATGTTTTCTATAGCTAATTAAATGTTGTATTAAATTTCTTGAGGGCCGTCTGACCCTTAAAATCCTCAATACCAGTTGACCTTTAACTTCAAACGTCTTCGAAGGACATTTGACCCTCAAAGCCATTTGATTCTTAATCCCAAACGTTCTTAAGAATTGTTTGACCCTCAAAATCAACTGACCCTCATCTTCAAACGTTCTTAAGGTTCGTTTGACCCTCAAAACCTGGTGACCGTTAGTGCTGAACATTCAGAAAGGTTTTTTCACCCTTGAGACTATTTGACCCTCAACTCTAATTGTCCTTCAAAATCGTTTGACCTTCAAAACCATTCGATCCTCCACCTAAAACGTTCTTAAGGGTCGTCTGAATCCTTGAAACCCTCAACGGCAGACGTCTTTGAAGGTCATCTGACCCTGAAACCCATTTAAACATCAACCGAAAAAAAATCCCATAATTCTCCTGAACAGTTCTGCCTCTAATATTCCATGAACAACCCCTCATCAAGATAAATCAACGTTGAACAAGTCATGAAAAATCTACTAATTTTCCTTCAGTCACCACTTTACAACCTAATCCCACTAATGATAGGAAAAAAGATGAAGAAAAAACTCTCAATAAACTCCGAGAAAATATTAACGACCACTCAGCCCATTTCAACATCCAATAACTCTCCGAAGAAGCCTCGAGATAAATTCCAAAAATCATAATTGAATATTACAAAATAAAAGAAATAAGACGACTTTTACATTTTTCAATTACCTCGAAACGACAAATGTAACTCAGCAAATACGACTTGAGACCCTTATCCGCCGTCTAAATATGCTCTAGATAAAGGAAAAAAAATGGCGAGGAGCGTGGAGGGGGCAGAGAGAGCGACAGCCGCGTGTTTGAGATTAATCGCCCTGACGTAAATGAAACTTGTGGATTATCAGACAGTCAATTGGACTGACAACGCGTGTAATGTTGTTGCAAAACGAGTTTTTGGGGTCTCATTTATTCCATCCTTCTCAGCATCCTCGTTCATGCTCGTTAATCTTTGCACAGCATAATCTCTCCGCTATTTATGTCGCGATGAGGAAACAATTCATTTAAAAAATGGTTATCAGGCGATCTAATCGCGAAGCAGTTTCGGCACTTTCGGATTTTATTATTAAACCACGAGAGCGTTGCAACCGATTCGATAATTAATTCCGTGGCGTCTTATTGGCCGTTTTATTACTCAATTTAAAACTTTGTCACAATAAGGAAGTGTGTCCTTCTGAGACGCTCGAGCGGAAGTGACCCGTATTTCGAAATTTGCCTTCGAGCTAAGGTCCTTGGGGGGAGGATTAAGTGGAATGTCACGTTGAATCAATTTATCATGAGAGCGATGATTGGAGGGGGAGGGAAAATTAGATGGAGAGGGAATTTTTTCACTTTATCCCTTATTTTTCTCTAAGAAAAAGGTTTGTTTTGTATTGAGGGCAAAATGAAAGAATTTGGAAATTTTTAGTTTTGTTTAAATTACCATTGCGTATGTTTGGAGTTGAGAGTTACAGGGTATTGAGGGGTAAATCAGTAGCGAAGCGGTAAACCGGGTTAAGTCGTTTTTTACTATTGGCTAGTTTTTGACGAATATCTCGGAATCTAAAAGAGATAGAAAGATTTTTGTCATGACCTTTCTTGTAGAGCCAATAGAGCGTTATAAAAAAAGTCATGAGAAAAATTTTGCTATCTCTCTTAGATTCCGAGATATTCAGCAAAAACTGGCTAATAGTCAAAATCGACTTGACTCGGTTTGCCGCTTCACTACTGAAATGAACCCTGATGTTTGGAATTCAGGGTCAAATGGTCTTGAGGGTTAAATGACCCTTGAGGAGGTTTGGTGTCGAGGGTGAAATAGTCTTGAGGATTAAACAAATGTTGAAGGTCAAATGACCCTCAACTCAAAACGTGCTGAACGTCTTTAAGGAACGTTTAGTGTTGAAAGTCGAACGGATTAGACCCTTACGCCCATTTGACCCTCAACTCCAAACGTCCTTAGCGGTCATTTGACCCTCAGGACATTTTCTCACAATTCCCGTATCTCCATTAAATTCCGAAATGTCTGATAGAAACTGAAATAAAATTACAAAAAAAAAATAATCTTCTTTCGCTCCTTGTCCATTGAACCCTCGATGAAGATCATTTGAAAAACTTAAATCCTCTAATTAATGCCATTAATTGCAGCCAAATAAGAGCCAAAGAGGCCAACAAAGGGTGAAACAGCAGAATGACCCCTCACCGACTAGGCAAGAACGAAAAGAGACGAGCAGGGATGCGGCAGGCTCATATACAGCCATTAGCGCATTTCGTCAGTGGAGGAAAAACGAGCGCACGACCATCATCGGTAATGCAACAGCAAGCTCCTCTAATCAACTCGCTAATTCACATACCACCAAGATGGAACTCTTTCCACTTGTTCTGTCAGACACTACTATGCCTGAAGAGGACTTGTCGTTGAAATTTCTCGCACTCGTAAGTGGAATCAATGACGTTTTTTATTTATGAAAATTTGGAGAAATTTTCTTAAATTGCTCTCAAATTATTGGACAAATATCAGAACTTCTGGAAAACTCGGAGAAAGCGGGACAAAATGAAATACCAGGAAAAACGACTATTTAGGGAGCATTTTTTTTCAACAGACATTCTCGAATATTCAAAACATTTTTTTTGTAGTGCTAAATTATAAATACCTTATCAACATATGTTGTACAAGGATTTTGTTTTTCGATTTTCTGTTGACGGTTGAATAGATTTGAGGGTGAAACGACCCTTGAAGACATTTGAAGGTGAAGATCAAATGATCTTGAGGGTCAAAGGACACTTTAAGACGTCCGAAGTTGAAGGTTAAATGATCTTGAGATTCCAATAACCCTTAAGGACGTCTAGAATTGAGGGCCAAATGATCTTGAGGGTCAAATGACCTATGACAACGTTTAGAGATGAGGGTCAAATGACAGAAATGCTTATATTTGGGGAAGTTAAGAGTTGATTTATTCTTGAGAGCCAAACGACCCTTTAAATCATTTGCAGTTGAGGGCTCAATTATTCTTAGGGGTCGAAACGGCCCTTAGAGAGGTTTGCAGTTGAGGGTCAAACAAACCATAAAGTCATTTGGAGATGAGAGTTAGGTTATTCCTGAGGGTCAAACGATTCTTACGAACATTGGAGTTGAGGAACTTACGAGGACATTCAGAGATGAGGGTCAAATTATTTTTGAGGGTCGAATGACCTCTAAGGAAGTTTGGAGTTGAAGGTCAGAGTATTTTCGAAGGTGAAACGACTCTTAAGGGCGTTTGAAGAGAACAGTGAAATTGTCTTGAGGATCGGAAATTTGGGGATAAGGGTCAAATTCTTGAGGGTCAAACACTCAAAACGTCAAAGAACCCTTAAGGACGGTTTGAAATTGCGGCTTAAATCGTCTTGAGGGTCAAACGACTCTTAATACCATTCAGGATTAAGGGTCAAAGAATTCTGGAGGGTCAAACGACTCCTAAGAAAGGTTGGAGTTGGGGATCAGTTGGTCTTGAGGGTCAAGCGACCCTCAATATCATTTCAAATTGAGGGTCCAATTATTAACGATCCTTAGGGACGTTTGAAGATGAAGGTCAAATTACTTTTGACGGTCAAATGGCCCTTAAGGACGTTTGGAGCGGAGAGTCAAATCGTCTCGAGAGTCAAACGACCCTTGAAAACATTCTGAGTTAAGGGTCAAATGACCCTGAAAAACATTTCGAGTTGAGGGTCAAACGACCCTTTGGGACGTTTGGGAATGAAGGTCAAATTACTTTTGACAGTCAAATGACCCTTAAGAACGTTTGAAGTGGAGAGTCAGATCTTCTTGAGGGTCAAAAACCCTAGAGACCGTTCAGACTTGAGGGTCAACTGGTATTAATCAAGGGTCATTTGACCCTTAACCCTACACGTCATTAAGGATTATTTGACCCTCAAATAAAAAAAAATCTCAATTCTCCTAAGTAATTATTTTTCCTGGTATTTCCCCTAATAAATAGCTTGGTAACATAACAAATACAATCTCTAAATTCTCTCAATCCTCTCCAGAACGCTCTAGACCTGACAGCTCCAGCGAGCGACATTCTCCTCAAGAACCGTCTAAAATCCTGGTTCCAGCTCTCGGGTCACCCAGACGGTTTTGCCCCGGCTGGTCCAGGAACTGTCTGGAAGCGTCGAACAGGGGGAGCCGAGAATACCGAACGAACAGTCTACGAGACCCTCTCCAAGGACGAACAAATGAGTAGCTTCGTTCCCAGGTACTACCGAGAGGTCCAGTACAAAGGGGACACCTTCATCGAGCTCCAGGATCTGCTGTTCGGGTTCAACGATCCCCACGTGATGGATATAAAACTGGGCACGAGGACTTTTCTAGAGTCTGAAGTCTCCAAAACATCGGAGAGACCGGATTTGTACGAGAAGATGATCGCGGTGGATCCTGATGCTCCGACGACTGATGAACACAGGAATAAGGCAGTGACGAAGATGAGGTACATGCAGTTCAGGGAGGAGCAGAGCTCGACCTGCAGTCATGGGTTTAGGATCGAGGCGATGAAACTGCCTGGGGGACCTCCGATCACTAATCTCAAGACTGTGAAGAGTCATGGGGCTGTTACCGATACCATGAGGCTTTTTTTGGGGAACAGGCGACACATCTGTGAGATGTTGCTGGAGAAGCTGAGGGACTTGAGGGCGAGAGTCGAAGCTTCAACATACTTTCAGACTCATGAGGTGGGTCTCAGGGGGACATTTATTAGTGTTTGCTTTCAAATGGAGGCTTTCTAAAAAATTTTTAGTTTTTTTCTCAAATTTTTTTTGTAAGGGAGCTATGGAATGTCGTGATTTTTTTCATGACTGTGGACTTTAATATGCTCCATTTATTGACATAAATTAAAATTCAATTTTTTGACAGGACGAAATAATACGCAAAAATTTTGATGACATTTCAATTGATGATAGTACTATGACACGAAACAATAGAAGAGGAGAATAATGAAATAAGAATTAATAGAGAGAATCCATTCGGAAGCAAATTGCGAATAAAACAATGATTAATCCTTGATTAATCCCCCCCTGAAAACTTATCGATAAAAAAATTAGTTGTCGTCAATAACTGTCATTATTATTTGCCAACAGGTAATAGGCAGCAGTATTTTCATGATCTACGACGAAGAAAAGGTCGGCGTCTGGCTCATAGATTTCGCCAAGACATATCAAGTGCCTGAGGGTAAACGACTGACTCACAGAACAGCCTGGGAGCAGGGAAATCACGAAGAAGGTTTCCTCCTCGGTCTGGACAATCTCATCTCCATCATCGAAGAGATCCAATCCTCCACGTGATAACGAGCCCGTCACCCATCGCCTCTCGAAAAGAGAATAAACAAACATTTGCTGTTCCTCGTGAGTCAGCTGCCACCGAACTCTATAAGGAAAATTGTAAAAAAATCTCGAGGAGAGATCGCACCTAAATTTGTAAATCGTTGGTGCCTTCGTCTCTCGTACGGGTGAATTCACTACTTCAGTTTTTATGTTAGAAAATGAGAAAGAATTAGGTCTGACGTTTTTACTGATCTGAAAGATGCTTCAGAGGAACAAAATCTTCCAAAGTGGTCGCATGACCCAATTCTGTATATGATCTGCACACTGACATAACTAAATGAGTTATGAATATCATCAACAATAATTTTTCATCCCAAAAATAGTCATCGAATCTTAAATCATTGACAAAAATTGTAGAATTGAAAAGTCATAACAAACGGCTGAGGAGATGAAGTTTTTCTTTGAAGAGTTATGAACGGTTGAATAAATTTACGTGAAATAAGTAAATGAGATTTTTGGAACTTTTTTTTTTTGTTTTTGGAACTTTTCCAGATTTTCACCTGCGGAAATTCTGAGAAAACATTCTGAAAACTCAAAAAAAAAGATTTTTATATATTCAAGTTAATCGATTGAGAATGGCGTCATGAAGACGCTTTTGATAGTTCTATCAATAAAAAAATATAAAAAAGATGATTTTTTCTTATTTTTTTACGTTAAAAGTGAAGTAGTAAACTCATCATGTGCTTAAGATAGTCACTGAAAAATGTACAATCAACAATGATTATTTTTGAAATTGTATAGAATTTTTTAAATGAAAATTTATCTGCTCTAAGGATGCCAAAAAATCAGCTGCTTTTTTATGATTACATTGTAGGATAAGATTCATATGGATTAATGTACAAAGGCTGCCTAGTGATAAAAAGTATTATGTACGACATACAATTTTTATAACAGAAGAGTTCTGGGCTTTTATTTATTCAAAACCCACACATACCAAATTTATATTAATTTAAATCTGTCTCGAAATATCTCGAAAATCTCGAATAAGCGTAAGCGTAAGACTGAAATTCCTGCGTGATGTAAAATCCAATGGAAACTGTGATATATTTTACATTATGAATATGGAAAAATAATCGAAATAACGTGCGAAAGATAATCCAGTCGGGCCTTAAATCAAGTTTATCATATACCATTCACTATTCGCTAAAATGATACGTAGCTATATCTGCCTAGTCCACTTAGGAGCATCGAAAAATCTAACCAAAGTTAATTTTCCAAGTGAAACATGAACATTCAATTTTCACCTAAAACTCTCGTAAGTTAATGAAAAACTGTCACCATTGGACAACTCGGGTCTCATTCTAAAGCTTATTTAATAAGCTGTAAAATGAGTACATTGAATGCGCGGTTTATGAAAAAGGAAGAAGGACTTGAGCGTAGAAACCAGAGAAAAACCTTAATTACGGACACGGATTTTTCTATAGGGGAAGTCAAATTCAATGTTTTCTTCAAAAATTTTTCATTCCGCCGCACTCTCTGTATGTTTGGCACAAAAAAATCCTTTTTTGATCATTTTCAAAAAAATATTTTCTTGGCATAAGTAAGACTTGTTTGAAAACCGTCGTTTGTCTCTCAGTGTAGCTACAAATTTTTGGTTAAAACTTCCTACGATCTCCCTGAAATTTTTTTTCTGTCTGAAATTTAACGTAATTTCATTATGAAGAGTTCGAAATTTAATAAAAAAATCAATGAAAAATGTAAATGGCAGTGCAAATATTCCACGAAAAGAAATAGAAAAATTAGGTTAATCAAAAAATTAACAAATGAAATTGAAAAATCTTTTTCTGAATTTTAATTAATTAGTTGTTGAAATTCAACAACTGGTTGGTAATTCATTTTTTCAACAACTAGTTGTCGAAATTCACCAAATTATTTTCTCCGTGTATCATCACCATCATCATGTATGCGATTTCTCTTCCAGACATTTACCAATAAACGTATGACATCTCCTTTTTTTTAAAAAGCTATTCCATAAAAAATACCAACTCCACCGCCGCTCCTGCAACCCGCCCGCCCCTCTAAAGCCCCAATTTCCCGCCAAAAAAATCCCCAATCAAAAAACTCTCGCCCCTCCCACCAGTGGTCGCCACAATCGGCCCGACGCTGCGGCGTCCCGTGTTCTCTGTGCGTCCCTGACGGTAAATTCGCACCGGAACATACCCGGGAAAAAATAATACGCCACGAGCTCCCACCAAACTCCCAAATCCCCCGAGAGTCCCCAGAAAACCGTTGTCACGTTAAAAAAAAATTCCAAAATCGTGAAAATCACGTGAAAAAGTGGTGAAACCGTCGAGAAAGGTTGAAAAAACTTGGGCATTGTGAGCGCTAAAGCGGAAGTGAAGCCGACGTAGCCCCTGGGGTTGCGTTTGGGAATTCGACGATTGCACCGAGAGCCGAGAGAGAGGTGGGAAGTGAGTGCCATCTTGGATTGAGTGCGAGGCATCGGCGGCTTTTTTCGGTCTTTTCGTTGACGAGTTTATTATTCGCTGAGTTTATTAATCTTGGGGGGAAGACACAACTGTTGGGGTTGAGCCATCGAAAATGCTATTGCACGAGGATTATTGTACCTTGGTTGTTGACAGAAGAATCCGGCCAGTTGAATACTAACCCTTTCAGTGGATTCCAACCACGTCTGCAGGGGTTTTGAGCAATAACTTCGGCATTGTTGTACGTTATCACTGGATTTTTGGGATTGTTCGATTGATTGTTGGGTTTTGTGGGGCTTTTTTTCTTGGTGTTGGTGCGGGGCGGAGGGAGGGCTTCATTTGTTTTTGGGGAAAAGGGCTGGGGCAGGGGTTTGATTGGGGGTCTTGGGATGTTTTTGGGGGTTGGGGATCGGTGATGGGCTGGAGATTGTGCTGATGGGCTTTTGGTTGCAGGGATCGGAGAGGGGATTCAGAGAGGATTGGAGGTACTGGGCAAGATGGAGGGTGACGATGGCCCCGTGGTCATCAACAACAATCCCAGCGTGATCAAAGGTATGGGGGCCTCGGTTTCGGGGGGCTGTTGGGGTTTCCGGACAAAGAGAATTGATGAGTTGGTGGATTTTTCGGGATTCGGAGGAGATTTTAGATGAAAATCAGAGGGAAAAGTTGACACCATTTAATGATATTGTTCTTAAATTCAAAGTTTTTAGAGGTTTAGAGAGGAATAGAGGCAGTAGTTTTGAATGCAAGTCTGTTGATTAATTCTGTTGAATAATTCTAGGGATAAGTGAAATTTGAAGTGATTGTAAGAAGATTTTCAACAGGATATCAGGACGAAATAGCTGGAGCTCTTGGTAATTTTTTGCAGAATCAAGTATAGGTGTGCTTAAATTGAAATATACTTGATAGTATTTTAAGGAAATCTTGGGTATTGAAGTCAGAAAATTTAGGCTAGGAAGATTTTCCATAAAAATCAGACGAAAAACTGTGTATCTCAGTCAATTTTACTTGGATTAAAAAAATTGTTTTGGTTTAGTTTCCTATTGTAAAAAGGAGAAAGATAGAGAGAAAACGAGTCTCTGGGTTTCAGAAACAGTGTAGGGATTCCAGCAATTTGTTGGGAGATTTTATCTGAAAATAAGAGCAAAAAGTCCCGATTCTTGGAGGTTTTTAGGAGAATCAAGACACATTTGATGTTATTTTGAAGAAATTTTAATTTCTAAATTCAGAATATCATAATTTTCAAATTGAGAAAATTTTTCTTTGTGAATGAATGATTTAGAGAGCTGAAGAGTCGATAGTTTTGAGTGGAAATCTTAATTCCAGAAGTTTTTGGTATTAAAAGTTAGCGAATAAATAATTCTGGGGATAAGTAAAATGTTTAGTGATTGTAAGAAGATTTTCCCTGAAGATTAGATTAAATAGCTAGAACTCTTGGTAATTTTTTGCTGAATCACGTATGGTTGTGCTTGAATTGAAGTATACTTGATCATATTTTAAGGAAATTTTGGGTCTTGAATTCAGAAAAATTAATCTAAAAAGATTTTTCATAAGAATCAAATAAAACAGTTCAAATTTTTGGTAATTTTTTATTGAATCCAGAAGTATAATAGATTTTTCATAAATGACTTCTTGAAACAATTTATGAAGAATCTCTTCAAAAATCACTTTTCTCAAAATACTGAAAAATCTTTCCACAATTTTCCATATTCCACAGTCATCCTTACTTCAAATAAACAAAATTGTTACATTCTTTCAGTTTTTTATTAATTAATTAATTATTCTGTGCTAAAACTTTGGAATGCAATAATTCCATTCAAAACCCAATTTTTTTTCTCATCTCTTTTAAAACCTCAAGACTAGGAAAGATTTCTTCACGCCAATTAGCCCACGAAAAATCTCAAAATAAAAATGTAATCTCAAAAATGATTGCAGCTGCTCAAGAGGAGATGGGTCGCCTGGACGTGCTGGTCTGCGGGCAGTGTCACTCAGTATTCCACTTTATCGAGCAGTTCCAGGAGCACCGCTCCAAGGAGGGTGCCTGCTCGAAGACCTCCCACTTCCGTGACAACGGTAACAACGAACAAAAGGCCCAGGTATGGGCATTCCTCCTGTGGAAGGACTCCCAGATCCAGCAGGAGGGCTCAGACAAGGACTCCTCCAACTCCTGGAAGCTCTACCAGAAGTGGTGCAAGATGGAGGCGAACATCAGGGAGTCGTGGGTGACAGCTGGCAAGACCATTCAGAATTTCACGAGAATCAGCAATGCCAAGATGCAGGAGGCACCACGTCAGATGCAGACGACAGATGGAATTAAATCGACAGTTGTTGTTCGAAAAGTCATAAGAAATGGTCAGCCCGAGGACAACGAAACCAAGAAGACGATGAAGGCTGATCCAGCGAAGCCAGAGCCCCAGCAGCAGTCATTCCTGGAGAAGAAGCCCCTTCAGCCACGTCCCAAGACCTTCGTAAAGCCCAAAACAAAGCCAGGAAAAGCACCTGGTGAAGAGGAAGAGGAGAATCAGGAGGAGTTTGCTGTCGAAAAGATCATGGCAAAACGATACAACACGAAGAAGAAGTGCGCTGAGTTCCTTCTCAAGTGGGAGGGCTACACCACAGAGCACAACTCGTGGGAGTCTGCTGAGGTCGTCAACACTTGTAAATACCTTCTGGAGGAATTTGAGAGGAATTTGGCGAAGCAGAAGGAGCTTAAGGAACTGAAGGCTCAACAGCAGCTGCAGATGCAGCAGCAGCATCAGCAGGGAACTGTCACGAAGGTTGTGGCAAGGCCTGTCATTCAGAAGACGTTGATCAAGCCTGAGATCAGCAAACCTGGACCTAGTACTGCTGCTCAAACCGTCAGGCCTATGAGGTCCAGCAAGTCCAAGGCGATGGATCAGGTAAGGATTTTTGTGGGATTTATTTAACTGGGAGACGTGGCTTGTCATGGTATGCGTTCGTTGATCAACCAGTTGGGGACTAAATTTGGAGAACAAGGTTCAAGGGGATTTCATGGTTTTTTGAAAATAATATTGAATTTTATGAAAATGACAAATTAACAGTCGAGTCGGTCTTTCACCTGTTGTCAATTATCGATTTGTTTTGGTAATGGGTGATTTCAGGAGACAATGTTAGGAAATTGAAGAACTTTTGGAGGTGAGGATTAAGTGGTTTTTAGGGTCGAGGGTTAAAGGACCCTTAAGTACCTTTGAAGATAAGAGTCAAATCGTTCTCAGGGTCAAACGATTCTTAAAGGCGTTTGGAGTTCTGGGTCAAATGGTTTTGAAGGTCAAACGATCCTTAAAGGTATTTGGAGTTGAGGGTTAAATAATCTTGAACGCCGAACGACCTTTAAAGAACATTTGGACGTGAGGGTCAAATGGTTTTGAGGGCCAAACTAACTTTAAGGACTTGAAGCTGAAAGTCCAACGAATTTTAAGGACGGTAGGAAGTGAGAGTCAAATAGTTTTGAGCGTCAAACGATCCGTCTGGCATTTGGAGTTGAGGGTCAAATGGTTTTGAATACCAAACGATCTTTAAAGAACGTCAAACAAACTTTCAGGATGTTTAAAGTCGAGGGTCTAATGGTTGTTTGATGGTTAAACGAAAATTAAGAACATTTGGAGGTGAGGGTCAAATAGTTTTGAGAGTCAAACGATCGTTAAAGGCGTTTGGAGTTATGGGTCAAACGGTTTGAAGGTCAAACGACTCTTAAAGGACATTTGAAAGGTCAAATAACTCTTAAGAACGTTTGGAATTGAAGGTCAAATAACCCTTAAAGCCGTTTAGGGTTGAAGGTCCAACAGTTTCGAGGATCAAACGACCCTTGAAGACATTTAGGATTGAGATAAAACAGTATCGAGGGTCAAACGACCTTGAAGGTCGAACGACTCTCAAGAACGTTTGAAATTCAGTGTCAAATAGTTTTGAGGGTCAAAAAACCCTTAAAAACGTTTAGAGTTGAGGGTCAAATAGTTTAGAAGATCAAACGACCCTCAAGAACGTTGGAAGTTCAGTGTCAAATGGTTTTGAGGGTCAAAGAATTTTTAAGAACATAAAATGTTGGTCAAATGAACTTGAAGGTTAAAACCCCTCAAGATAATTGTCATTTGTCCCTCAAAGCAATTCAGCACTCAACTCTACACGTTATTGAGACTCACAATCCCCTCCACAAATTCCACTTTAAATATTTGACACAATCCCATCGATTCATCCAGGTGAAGCAGTGGTGTGGATCCATGAAGGACGAAGAGAGTGATCTCCTGGGAAAAAGGAGAATCGAGTCAACGGATTCTGACTCCGAGGACGCGACAGCTCCTAAAAGACCGAAAGTAGACACTGCAAGTGACGAGGACTGGACCGGAGAGTCCGAGGAGGAGAGGCTCATGGGAAGGAGTGATGTTATTCAGAGGGCATTCAACAGGGCGAATGCCCAGTCCAATGGCTCCAACAAGACTGTTGTGACGACGACAGAAGTTACGACTGCACAGACTCCAGTGCTGGTGGCCAATGCCAAGGGGGTGGTCAAGGTCGATCCCAAGCAGATGGGAGATCTGTCGTCTGGAGTTTACGTTTTATCGAGGAAGGAGGGAATCATCAAATTGGATTCAACGCCCAGTGGAAAGATCTCGGTGAAGGGGGCACCTGGGGGCCAGGGGGTCCTCATGGTCCAGAATAGAGAGGGTGGAACTGTTGTCAGGAAGCAGGTGCTCTCTGCCACACAGGCGAATTCAATCACTCCGGTTAAAGTTGTGTCTAAGGCTGATGGGAGCCAGGTATGTGGGACTTTATTTATTTATTTATTTTCTATTTTTCATGGGTTCACTTGGCAATAAGGCGCCCAAAATTTGCACCATCCATGTAAGATAGGCAGAAAAATTATCCTTAAAATATTTAAAATATATTCTCTATTCTTTCAGAACCATTTTTCGGGCCATGTTAAATGAATGGTGCAATTTTTCATTTAAAATATAACGAAATTAGCTGTGTAGAAGTTGAATTTCAAAATATTAATTCGTAATTGTTATTGCACATATTTTTTCAAAAATTAAAAAAAAAAGAAACCTCTGTAACTCCAAAATTGGAGGCCCTGGACTATTATTAACATTTTAAGCGTCTGCCGGGTAAACGAGCAATAAACAGTTCATTTTTTTGCCCTAATAATACATTTTTAGATATATAGAATCCATCTTCGATGTATCAGAAATCGTATTTCAATAGCCCGTGATTCTTACGACCATTTGATGCCTCCTATGAGCTTCTCCAAGACCATATAACTATTTGATTTGTTTTTAGTTGAGGGTTAAATAACGACGAGGACGATGAGGAGAGGATCAAATGGTCTCGAAGGTCGAAACACCTACGAGACAATCGTCATTTGGCATTCAGGACAATTTGACCCTCAACCCCAAACGTTTTTAATGGTTATTTAACCCTTACGACCATCTGATCGTCAGTTTTTAGTTGAGGGCCAAACGGTTTTGATGGTCACACGACCCTCAAAGACATTTAGGGTTGAGGGTTAAATAATCTTGAAGGTCAAATGGCCCTTAAGGACGTTTAGAATTGAGAATTAAATAGTTTTGAGACTCAGGCGACCCTCAAGGACGTTTGGAATTGAACGTCAAATAATCTCGAGGGTCAAGGAACCCTTGACAACTCTTAAAAACATTCCCTGAATTATGCTAAACATTAATTTTCCCCACCATTTCATTTATCCCTAGGTTCTAATCACCAAAATCATTGGTCCACCACCACCCAATTTTAATGTTCCTCACCTACCAATGAATAAATCGTTATATCACCACATCCAGCAGCTCTAACTGACCTCCTTATCTTGCAGGTCGTGACCCAGATGAAAGTGATCTCCAAGCCAGTGACTACGGCCAAACCGCGCCCCTCTGTCTCCCCAAAAATCGAGCCCATAAAGATTCAGCCAAAGCCCGAGCCCACCCAGATCCAGCCAATTCACCTGGTAACAACAGTCCAGCAACAAGTGGGCATTCAGCCCCGTCTGACCCCGACCCCCATAATCCGCCCGACCCCCCAATCCCCTCAGCCCCCGAAGACCCCGGACTCCCGTCCCCTCCTGCCAAGGCCCACAATCCGCCAGGCCACCCCCACCAGCGTCCTCGGTGTTGCCCAGGTGCGCACCCCAGTGCGAGCACCAGCACCAAAGGCCTCACCCCAGCCTCAGCCACGTCAAGTCCTGACGAAACGAATAATCCCAGCCTCAGCGGCTCCCCAGATACCCCAGGTCAGGGCAAAATACACAGTGGTTAATTCGCAATCAGGCCCAGTGGTAAAAACCCTTCCCTCAGTCCCTCACCCACCAAAACCCACGCCAAAACCCCCAGCAAAGGCTCCCCAGAGTCTCCTGTCACCCCAGCAAAAGCTATTAATGGCGAAACGAAAAGCTCAAGAAGCTGCTGGAGTTGTTGGAGGGATAAAGGCCCCGGGTAGAACCCTGGTGGCCCAGAACAAACAGGTACCAAGGGCTCGAGGGAAGGTGCCAGTGGCCCCTCAAGCCTCAGTGAAACCTAAGGAAACTAAAATAGTTGAAGGTGATGGCCTTCACATGGAGTTCCAGGAGGTGGGGTCTGAGGACAGCTCTGAGGAGCACGAGACACCGGCCCCAGCACCTCAAGCTGAAACAACACAACAGGTGGAGCCTGAGAGCCCCAGACCCTTCACCCTGTGTCCTTTAACTGGAAGGATCATTGGGCCTGATGGTGAGCCCATGGAGACGGGTGAGGGACCAGAGCCTGAACCTGTGAGTTTGACTACAGCAGCTGGACTACAGGCTGTTGTCACACCTGTTACTAGTGCTGGAGGGGTGGTACCTGGGGATTCTGCTGTTGTGAGTGTTGCTGAGGCTACACCAACGACGACTGAATTGATTTTACCTACTTTGGAGTCGTTGGGCGATGCTGGAGGGGTGATGAGGGTGGAGATGAGTCCTGGTGGCACCACTGGAACCATTGTCCAAGGGGAAGGGGGCATCAGTCTGTCTGGTGTTGGTGCTGGCAGTGATCTACCGTGTCTCGATGACACTGTCACAACTGCTGTTAGTTCTAATGTCTCGACTGTTACGACAGCCTCTGGGGGACAGGGAATTGTCACTGAAGGGGTCACCATTCCTACGACTTCAGTGTCAACAGCTACTCCTGGGGAAATTACTTCTGATGTTAAGGAGGAGGAGAGGAGGGTCGAGGATCCATCGAATCTTGTCACTATCACTGGGGAGGATGGGGTGGTCTATCAGGTAACTGGACATGGTGAGGATGGACAAACTTTGTTGGTGACTCGTGGGGCTGATGGGGAACAACAGTGTGTCTATGTCACGACGGATCAGCAGGGTGAGGATGGCTCGGTGCTGACGTTGGATCATGCTGTTGCTGAGGCTGTTGCACAGCTCATTCCTGATCAGGTTAATTTGGGATCGCAGTTCTATGTTAAGGAGGGGGAGGAGACTGCGGGGGAGAATCAGGTCGTCATGTCGATTATGGAGGGCAGTGGGACACAGAGCACCGAGGACTCGGAGGGACAGGCACAGGTGGTGGCACAGGTCGTACAGGCTGATGATCCAACTCCTGGTGAGTAATTTGACATTTATTTGGTTTTTGTTTTATTTTATTTTTTCGTTATTAGTTAATTTCATTATTCTCATGTTATTATTTACTTCTGTTTTTGTTGCATTGACTGATTAGTGCGTTTTAATTGTGCATTTCATTAAAATTATAATGAATTGCGTATTTAATTTAGATTTTTCAATTGAATTGTTGTAAAAAAAATTATGCAATAAATGAAAAATCATTCTGCAAAAATTTTTTCTTACAGTTTATGGAGATAATTTCGTATTTAAAGAAGTAAAAAATTAAGAAAATGTCGATATTGAATTCAAATTTCACAGTCATCAGCGGAAAAAAAATTCCAAGTTCGAATTGCCAACGAATAAGAATTTATTCACAAATTAAATTAAAATTTGAAAAGAATTTATTCGTTCACCTTTGTTCATTTTATTTCACTCACATAATTTGGTTATTCATAAAATTCCTAATTAATAGTAATTGTTGATAAAGAACAATTTGATTATTCTAACGAATTACTTATTGAATTTTTAATTTTTCAATTCAATGAATGTAAAAATTGGGCGAAAACCCATTTAAAAAAATTGTTCATTATTTCCAGGTGGCACTAGACGAGTAGTTCTCCTTCTCCCAGACGGCAACCTGATGATGACAGAAGTAGACGAAGAACAATACGCAGCCCTCGAGCTCGACAAATGAGACGATGAGGTCCCTCCGCAACAATTGTGTAACGACTAAACCTCGTGAACAATGAAGAAACAAATATTGTTGATGTATATATGTAAGAATGTTTCAACCTCGTACCTCGAGGAAAAGGAGAGCCCCAGGGAGAACTTTTTCATCACCTAGACTGTGCAGGTACAAAGCCCCATCCAATTGAAAAGAAACGAAGAAAAAAACCAATTGACCATTTGACGAGGGTGACAGACATCTGAAAAAATCCCACAGAATGAATGAAGAAACTTCATTAATCTAGGCACTAGATTAATAAAACAAAAACGTACTCTAGACGTTTATGTTTCAGTGTATAAGATTAAAAAACAGTTATTTCTTGAGTTTTAATTTTTACTGAATAGTGATTATCATAAAAAAAACATAACAGATATCATATAGAGTCCATCACTTTGCAGATAATAAATGGAGGAGGATATTTAAGTTGAGATGAGGGGAATGTATTTTAAGAGAATTTAGATATCAATCAGAAATTTTATATATTTTCAGAATAACACCAGCTTGAGGAGAATGTTGTTGACAAATTCATTCATTGAAAAAATTTTTTTCATTTGATTCAGATTGAAAAATAAATAATGATGAAACGAGAGAAATAAAATTTATTATCGCAGCTGGTGGCACAAAGTTTAATTAACGAATTGAGGATGACGTATTTGTAGAATGGTATGAAACCAACGGTTACGTTCTTGCGAATGTAATTGCCCTCTCCCGATTAAATTAATGAATCAAATAAATCGATAAGTGTAGTTACTCGATTAATCAATCTCTTTCTTTTATCTTTGAGGATTGTGGGAGGGAGTTCAATTGGAGAGAGAGATTGAACGAAATGTGAGAGACGTGAGTGAGTGTGCGAGTGAGAGCTTCAGTGAGTTTGAGGGATGGAGACTTCTACATAAGCATAAACGATGTACGAGTATAATAAATACATTCTTACACGGATAATTGGAGATTTTAATTGTCAATTATTGCCTTTTTTTCCAGTGAATTGTGGGGTTGGGAGCTGATGAAAGTACCCTGCTGTTCTTTTATTTGGGAGGAATGGGGGAAAAGTGATATAGAAATTCTAGTTCGCTTATTCATTCCTTTTTTTATAGTTTTCATTTTATGAAATTACGATTAGATTCCGGATGTTGGGGTATAGGGGGTTTTAAGGTGAGGGAAGACAAATACGATTTGTCAAGAATTCAATTTCTGTGAATTCTCAGCCATAAAAAAATGAAAAAATGTGAACGATAGCTGGAAAAATTTGTTCATTTTCTAGGAATTGGATGAAAAAAATTGAAGGTGATCTGTAGGGGATAAATAATTTTAATTAATGTCCAAAAATTCGAGGTGGTTGACAGGTGTAGGCGTCGCCATCTTGCTTGGATACACCCTCTTTTTGTCGCGAGTGGCGGCGACTCCACCTCGTATTTTTATACGTTTCTTAAAATTATTTATCCACTTTAGATCACTCTCAACTCACTTCATACAGTTTATACACAATGAACAAATGTTTTGAGTCATCTTTCCGATTTCTCTGTCTTCTTTTGGCTGAAAATTCATGGGTTAAATGTTTTCTATGTTTGGATTATTGCAGATTTTTATTGTCAATTATTTCCTTTTTTTCATTAAATTGGGGAGTTGGGAGAATGAGATTATCTTTTTTTTTGTTCTTTTTGACTATAAAGAACCTGGGAAGAATGATCTAAAAATTCTATTTCACTTATTTATTACTATTTTGATAGTTTATATTCGGAAAGTTGAGATAGAGGGGTTTAAGGATGGGGGAAGACAAATACGATTTGTTGCGAATTCAATTTCTATGAATTCTCAGCCGAAAAGAAATGAAAAAACGTGAACGATAGCTTGAAAAATTTGTTCATTTTCTAGGAATTGGATGAAAGGAGTTGAAGGTGATCAGAAGGAGATAAATATTTTTAATTAATGTTCAAAAATCCGAGATGATTGATAGATGCAATCACTGCCATCTTGCTGGGTACCCTCTCCCTCTACTGCAAGGAGCTTTAAAGATGGTGGCGACTTCACCTCGTATTTTTAAGCATTTCTCAAAATTATTTATCGACTTTAAATCACCCTCGATTCACTTCATACGGTTTATATAAAATGAACAAAATTTTTGAGCCATCTGTCAAGTTTTCCATCCCTTTTAAGATGAGCATTCATGGCGTAGAATTTTGAAGGCTGAACCAGTGAACATTGAGTTCGCAATTTTGCTCTTTAGCTGAGAAGAGAGGAGTACAAAGTAAGGTGGCTTATTCACTTAATTAATCATTACATTTTTGGTAAATGTTTATTGCAATTAAAAAAAAAATTTGTCAGGGGACCTTTAGCAGCGGAGGAAATTTTCACGATATTTGATGATGATTATGGGAGGAATGAAACAAAAGAGAAAGATTAATGAGGGCATGTGAGAGCCACGAGTGTAATGAATACATTTGCACGCGAATTCTTTGACCTATTGTCAATTCAGTTTTGTCAATTAAATTATGGAGTTTGGAGATGATTATTGGGTGGATCTTGTGGACTTGAGTCCTTCTACTCGAGAAACTTTTCCGGAGATTTTTGTCGAGACGAATTTCGAGTCTGATGACTATTTTGAGGAGTTTTGGGGACCTGAGGAGGCATTGGTTTTAAAGAGATCTGATTTTTTCGAGGAGGAGAAGAGGAAATGTGTCAAGTTCAGAAAGAAGGAAGCTTTCAAGAAGGTGGAAGAAGTGAAATGGGAAGGGGGAGGTGTTGGGAAGGTCCAGAATTTTGATTTTAGGGCGTGTCAGAGGATTTTGGGAGCTGAACCAGTGGAAATTGAGTTCCATAATTTCCAGCTGGGGAGAGAGTATAAAGTAAGTGGTTTATTCCATCCGAGGTTTTCAACTCGGGCTTTCAATCGAAGGCCCGAGTTGAAGACCCGAGTTTGTAGCAGCGATGTCAGACAAGATATGAATGTTTTCTTGGGCTCAAATGAAAGA
>NW_021680488.1:619320-628103 GCF_001412515.2 Diachasma alloeum
AAAAAAAAACCCAGTGCCCATTCTGCCCCACTTCCCCCTACCTCTAAGATTCGATAATTTGAGCCTTTTTCACCAGTTTCTTATGATTAATTAATTGATCCATCAAATCTAAGCTTCAAGTGATGATAACAGAATCATAATTTAATTATTTAAAGAGAGAAAGAAGTGAACCTAAAAAAATTACACGGAGGATCCGGCCCTCCGTGAAATCGAATAATAATATAATTGTAAATTTACCTCTGAGATTGTAATTCCTCTATTTCGCCTTATTCAGCAGGTTTCTCGGTTTATTTTTCTCATTCACAATTCCCTCCCAACATCTACGACAGATAGAGGGACATTTTCCTGTTCTCCACCTCTGATTCATTTCCAGTTTCAACGCCCGTAAAATTCTCTCAACGATTGATCAGACGTATGTTGTACTAATCGCATTCAGTCTTTGTCGATAAAATAATTAAAGATAATTTACAGATAGTTTAGTGACCCCAATGGTCTAGGTTCTATACATACTCCTAGTCTATACATACCAATGTTCTATACATACTCCTAGACCCCATTGTCCTCCTAGACAATGATGTCACAACTCTGCTTTTCCGTTGAAAACAGACATCATCTTTAGAGACATTTGTCATCTTTAAAGACTTCTGCACGCCATTTTTCAAGCCGCTCTTTCATTTGAGCCAAAAAAAAACATTCATATCTTGTCTGACATCTCTGTTACAAACTCTGGTCATCAACTCTGGTTTTCAGTTGAAATTGGAATTGTTAATTTACACAATAATAGGAGTGCATTGACGATTTTTTCTTAACTCGCAAAAATCTTCAAACAATTTGCTACCGATTGGTGATAAAATTGTTTGGAAATAATGAAATAGGGGGGATAACGCCTTTTTTTCAGGGGTGATTTTTCAAAAATTTATTTTAAAAAAAGTTCCAACTAGCAAATGTTTTTTATTAGCTCGAAATTTTCTTCAAAACTACTTCAATGAGGAAAAAAATAAAAATTTGGAATATCTATACATGAGGGGCTAATTGATCGGATCTAATAATTTTAAGAAATGTTTAAAAATTCGAGGTGGAGGCGCCCCCATCTTTGAAGCCCCTGCGGCTGAGGGAAGGGGATCCAAGCAAGATGGCGGTGCCCACATCTGTTAACCACTTCGTATTTTTCAACATTTCTTAGAATTATTTATCCTCTTCAGATCACCTTCAACTGATTTCATCCAGTTCCTAGAAAATGAACAAATTTCTCAAGCTATCCTTCAGATTTTTTCATTCACTTTTGAGTCAGAATTCATGGCGTAAAATTTCCCCCGCATTTCACAGGTTTTTTTTACTCCCGAGGCCTCTTAATCTTCATCTTTTCTCCTAATCAATGATCAATTTCATAAACGCGATTCAATTTTCAAAAATTGTCAAACGATTCATTTCTCCAGACAAAAAATTATTTCTTAAAAAAAATGTTGACTTTGTGTTCTCAAAATAATTGATCATTTTTCGATGAAAAATGGCTCGTGGCATTGATAAAATAATTAGATCTTGAATAGTTGATTCTTTAAATTTCATCTCTTGATTGCTAAATTTGATTATTTAATGGTGATAATATTTTTGAGAAAATCATCCTGATCCGAAACGTCAGTGACGTGACGATAGCTAAATACCAATTAGCGAGAAGATTCGACGCCTCGAAATTGAGATTAATCTGGAGAACGAGAAGTGGAGACAGGGTGGATCTCGCACCGGGGATGAGTACCACTTTGACTCTTGTTTTCAAAGCGATGAGTCCTGAGGATTATAGTGAGAAGATAGTGATTAATGTTGAAGGGGGATTACCAGTAGTCATCGACGTTCTGGCGCACAGAGACCCACCAGTTTTTATAGGTGAAGACTGATGAATGTTTAATTATCTTGGGAATTAATTGCTTCAGGAAAAAGCATCAGATTTCTTTCGTAGATCAGAAAATTCTCGGTAAAAAGGTCTGATGATATTTGGAGAAAAGTTTTGAAATGAATTCAAAGTTGATTCTCCAGACATTCCCAAAAGGAAAGAGATTGAAAGAAATTTCTTAAAAGATCTTTGCATCATTTGTACGTAACATGAAATTTTACGCACGCTCCGCGTGCGCAAAATCCTGCTTATCGCTTATCGTGATGAAAAATAGAGTTCGATACTCATTGGAAAAGTGTTCTTTGACCCATGGGAGAATAGCACTCGCCTTCGGCGAGCGTCTCACAACTCCCACGCGTCAAAAAACACATTTTCATCACGCTGTGCGAAAAAGTAACTTTTTAGGCACGCTTCGCATGCCTGAAACGCCCCTTTTCCACACATTGTGATGAAAAATATCATTCGATACTCTTGGGAAAAGTGTTTTTTGGCTCGCCCTCGGCAAGCGATACACATCTTCCACGGATCAAAAAATACGCACTCGTATCGAAACATATTATTGTGTTACTAGTGCGTAAAGTTCCACTTCTTCGCACGCACGTGTAAAACATCCTATTTTTTGTGATACCTGCCGAATTCACTGTTCGCAACACTAAACACGTTTTGGAATCGTATCCCTCACCTTCGGCTTATTGTGCTATGAACCTCCCACGAGCCAAAAAACACTTTTCCGCACTCGTATCGAAATATACTAATTACGCACTCATATCGAAATATACTATTTTGTGATACCTGCCCAAAGAGTGCACTTTTCGAAACGGTTTAGTGTGTGTAAAGCGCTTGTTTTCCGTACGACGTGCGTAAAGTTCTCGAGTGTGCGTAAAGTGAATTTCGAGTGCGTGAGCGAAACTTTTGAATTTTACGCACTCGTGCATAAAAACAACCACTTTACCTCCACTACTATTGTGAACAATAAATTCCACAGATATTACAGAAAATAGGATGTATTACACGTGCGTGCGCAAAAGTGGAACTTTACGCACTAGTAACAATAATATATTTCGATACGAGTGCGCAAATATTTTTTGATCCGTGGAAGATGTGTAACGCTTGCCGAAGGCGAGTGCTACCCTCTCAAAGGTCAAAACCCGCTTTTTCCCCCACTGTTGAACCCTATTTTTCATCACAATGTGTGAAAACTGTGAATTTGCGCACGCAGAGCGTGCGTACAATTTCCCTTTACGCACAATTGGTGAAATGTACTATTTTGCATTTCACTGTCTTGTTTTTTATTTCGCGTTACGGAACTACAGGTGAAAATTACCCGAGGGACAGCTCATCTTCTCCGACCCTCATCAACGCCAAAGACGATCTCATTCTCAACCAGTCGAACTTCCCCCGGAGCCCAAAGAGGGGATCATTGACCTGTCTAACGAGCGATGGAGAATTAGAATGCAATGAATGCCTTGTTGGTGACGAGAAGACAATTGAAGTTAAACTGACGAATCTCGGAAGTTCAGGCAGATTTTTCCTCGTGTCCGAGGCCAACTGGCACTCGAAGAATATCACAGTATGTCTGATAATTGATAATGAAGAAAATAGAAATCGTAATGCAAACGCCTTCTCATTTTCATTTCTCTATTCAGTTAAACTTAAAAGAAAACAGCCCTTGAAGACGTCCGAAGTCGAGGATCAACTGATCTTGAGGGTCAAATCCCTCTTAAAGATGTTTGGAGTTGAGGGTCAAATGGTCTCAAGGATCTAACGACCCTTAATCCGTCGTTAGGGGATTTTTTCTCACGCAACCCTAGTCAACCTATAGGACGTCTCTGCAGTGCGCGTGAGATACTAAAAAAAAGCGCGCCTACTTACGGGTTAATGAGGTTTGGAATTGAGAGTCAAATGGTCTCGAGGGTCAAACGACTCTTGAGGATACTTGTATTTGAGGTTGATACGTTCTCGAGGGTCACTCAAAGAGCCCTCTGGATGGTCAAACGATCCTTGAATACTATCCTGTAGGATGTTTTTGAAATACAACCGTTAAAAAATGACCCTCAAAAACGTCCCTAAAAATCCCTCAATGCTGTTTGACTCTCAAAAACGTTCCTAAAACCCTCAAGGACGTTTGACCTTCAAAGACGTCCCTAAAATCCTCAAGTAGGTTTGACCCTCAAAAACGTCCTCAAACCCTCAAGGACGTTTGACCTTCAAAAACGTCCCTAAACCCTTACGGACGTTTGACCCTCAAAAACGTCCATAAAACCCTGAAAGACGTTTAACCTTCAAAAACGTCCCTAAACCCTTACGGACGTTGACCCTCAAAAACGTCCATAAAACCCTGAAGGACGTTTAACCTTCAAAAACGTCCCTAAAAGAACCCTCAAGGACGTTTTACCCTCAAAAACGTCCATAAAACCCTGAAGGACGTTTAACCCTCAAAAACGTCCCTAAAAGAACCCTCAAGGACGTTTTACCCTAAAAAACGTCCATGAATCCTGCAGGACGTTTAACCTTCTAAAAGGTCCCTAAAAGAACCCTCAAGGACGTTTTACCCTCAAAAACGTCCATGAACCCTGAAGGACGTTTAACCTTCTAAAAGGTCCCTAATAAAAACCTCAAGAACGTTTGACCCTCAAAAACGTTCTTGAAGATCGTATTCAAGGGTTGTTTCACCATCTAAACATCCTAGAGGGTAGTTTGACCCTCAACTCTAGATGTCCCTGAGGCTCGTTTGACCCTCGCGACTCGCTACCTCCCACAATTACCAGAATATTCGCCAAAAACAACTCCCCAACATCAAATTCTTCCCCCCACCTCCATTTCAGGACCTCACCGACACTTCAAAGCTCATAACAACCAGCTTCACACTCTGGCCAGCGTATTTCTACGTACGTCAGAACCAGTCCATGATCCTGAGGATCTTCTTCACCCCCAACGTCGACGGTCTCCACGTGGAGAAAGTGTTTGTCGTCTGCGACAACTACTCCCTCCAATCCTTCGAACTCCTGGGGGACGGAGTCATGTTCCGCTGGGACTTCATTCATTTCGGCCCTAATTTAAGAAGACAATCGTTTTGTCTGGTGGAATTAGAAGACAACAGATTCTGCAATTTCTTCATAACAGAACTCGATCCCGAGATCCTCTCTGTTCTAGTTACAGTCACCAATTTGTCCCAGTTTGATATCAATTTCCGATGGGATGTGATCAATGAGATCTGTCTGGGGGTTTCACCACCGAGAGGTGTTTTCCCGGGACATACCGCCCTCACATTCAACATATTCTCGACGAATTATGGCTTGTGCTCCGAGTTTGTGGAGAGCAATTTACAACTGATCCTCGAGGATTTACCCCCTCAGGCGATTCCTGGGGAGTATAAGGAGTTTATCGAGGAATGCAGGGGGGAAAGAAGGAGATGTGAGGATGTGAGTTCGTTTATTGATTTATGCAACTCTTCTTGGGGGACTTTTCTCGGGGATGATGGAATTTTTTGGAATGTTTTTCTTGCAGTCTGTGGACATATGTGTGGCGAACGTGGGGGTACGGCTGCCCTCGAGGGATTCCAGCATCTCTGAGGATACTTTTTCCTCGGAGGGGAGCCATCGAGAAGAGAATATGTCGATTGAAATCAGATTGAAGGGGCCTCGGGAGGAAAAAAACCTATTGAAATACGGGGAAGACTTGGCGGCATGAATTCTCAGCCGAAAAGGGATGGAAAAGGCTGAAAGATGCCTTTAAAAAATTGTTCATTTTGTATAAACCGGATCGAGTGAGTTGAGGATGATCTGGAGAGGATAAATAATTTTAAGACATGTTTGAAAATTCGAGATGGTGCCGCCGCCATCTTTGAAGTTCCTTATGGCAAAGGGGGTATGTAAGCAAGATGGCGGTGTTCACACCTATCGTCCACCTCGTATTTTTGAACACTCTTAGAATTATTCATCGTCTTCAGATCACCTTCAACATCTTTCATCTAGTTCCTAAAAAATGAACAAATTTCTTAAACTATCCTTCTGCTTTTTTTATCCCCTTTTGACAGAGAATTCATGGCGCTGGGTTTTCCCCGCCTTTCAGGAGTTTTTTACTCCCAAAGCGACTTAACTAGTGCAGAATATGAAAAAACGGAAAAACTACACTTGACATTTTTATTAATTTCGAATTTGATCTCGATGAGCTGTAGCTTTGTATTATCGATGTAATTTGATGAATTTCCAGCTGAAAGGGAATGGAAAAAAATCTGAAAGATGCCTTGAACAATTTATTAATTTTATAGAAACTTGATGCAGTGAGTTGAGGGTGATCTGAAGAGGATAAATAATTTCGCCATTTACGGCTTCTGCTTGATTCTGTCAATTGCTATTCTTTCCTCCTGTGTGACTGTCATTACTTTATCTTGTACAACATAATAAACAGTGAATAAAATTGTAATGAATCAATTCTTTAATAATAAATAAAATCACACACACGATTTGACAATCATCTTAGCAGCAATTGGCTCATATAAAACTGTAAAACTATGATCAAGGAAATAAAGCATTCTATCCTCATATCACCACCGACTCCTCCATACACCCCATAAAAATTAAAAAAATATATATATATTTTCCACTCCTCTTCGACTAGTTGTGAAGTAACAAGTAGATTCATCTCCTGAATAAACTGAAATGAAAAATTTTTGACTCCATTTTATTTTTGTGGCTTCAAAATGAGACTTGACTCGTCCAAATCATTTCATTCGTTCAAAAGATATTGATGATTTAAGAAGGCTAAATCTACTTGTCTTACCTAAATCTACTTGTCATCCTTCACCACTTCGTAGACCTGAGGTCTGGATCCCTTGAACCATTCCTCATACAGAGCCTCGAATTGCGCCAGAGCAAGTGGATTCCCAGTATATGCTGCGTACCGCTTCGACAGCAAGAACCTCATGAAACGATTGTGTAGAGATTTTCCAGAGCGACCCTTCAGGCCTGGAAGTTGCAACTGTGCAATGTCCATCCAGTATGTCAATTTCGTTGCACGATCGATCTGATTATCCTGGATAAGAACATCAATCATCGCTTTGTTCTCGTCAGGACCAAAATGTTTTCTGAAATAATAATCATCCCCTGGATTTCTACGACGATCATTCATGGACTTATTGTTTTCTCTGTTCGAAATGACCAAAGAATCATCAACATTTGCTTGAAGGATGTCCCTGGGTCTAGCTTGTGGGGTAAATTCATCATCATCCTCATCATCAGAGTCTAGAGTCCTCTCTCTTCCCAAATCTCGAACATTTCTGTCAATTGAAACTGATTCAGAACCATCTGATGGGACTGAGGAAAGTCCACTGTCAAGAGCATGATCGATCAATCTATGAAGATATGATGATGATTGGGTGTCACTCGTTACCCGATGACGACTTCTTCTTGATGGAGAAAACTTTGAATAATCTGATGAGACTGGAGAAAATTCGCTATTAAGAGGATCGTCAATTATTAGTGTATCACGACAGGATGATGATTGGCTTTCACTTTTCGCTTGATAACGATCTCTTGTTGACTGAGATGCAATTGCCTCAAGATCCTCATGATCTCCAATACGTACGTATTCTCGATGAGGGGATTGACGCTTCACCTTGATGCCTGCTAAATTGAATGATTGATCATCGATTTGTTCTTGTGAATCTCCTGGAGTCATTCTCTCTTCTTTAATGGAGGACTGATTCATGACTTCGTTCATGATTTGATCCATTCTTCTCTCACCTCCTAAGGTACTGCGATCAATTTCTTGGGACTGAGGATCAACATTGAGGACATCTAGAAGAGTTTCTTTCTGATCTGAACTGATTGATGATTCACAGAGGCTTGAATATGATTGATCCATGTCTGGAGACTGATTCATGTCGTTAGTCTCTAGTCGATTAAACATCGCGTCATTCTTGATGTTCTGTTCAGAGTCCTGGGATTGAGGCTGATCTTTTGGGAGAGGAGGATTGATTTGTTGATGATCTGGAGTCCTTAAGGGATGATAAATGGATTGATTCATGACTTCGTTCATGATTTGATCCAGTCTTCTCTCACCTCCTAAGGTACTGCGATCAATTTCTTGGGACTGAGGATCAACACTGAGGAAATTTGGAAAAGTTTCTTTCTGATCTGAACTGATTGATGATTCACAGAGGCTTGAATATGATTGATCCATGTCTGGAGACTGATTCATGTCGTTAGTCTCCAGTCGATTAAACATCGCGTCACTCTTGATGTTCTGTTCAGAGCCCTGGGATTGAGACTGATCTTTTGGGAGAGGAGGATTGATTTGTTGATGATCTGGAGTCCTTAAGGGATGATGAATGGACTGATTCATGACTTCGTTCATAATTTGGTCCATTCTTCTCTCACCTCTTAAGGTTTTGCGATCAATTTCTTGGAACTGGGGATCAACACTGAGGAAATTTGGAGGAGTTTCTTTCTGATCTGAACTGATTGATGATTCATTGTGGCTTGAATATGATTGGTCCATGTCTGAAAACTGATTCATGTCGTATTGGAACTGGGACTCATTTTTTAGGAGATGAGGATTGATTCCTCGGTAATCTAGAGTCCTTAAGGGATGATGAATGGAGTGATCCATGACTTCAGTTATTAGTCGATTCATTGTCGTATCATTTCCAATGTCTTCAGATTCTGGGGATTGAGACTCATTTTCTAATCGAAGTGGATCAATTTCTTGACGAAGTGGATCAATTTCTTGATTAATTGAAGTTTTTGAGGAATAAGGAGTGGACTGTCTCATGGCTTCATCCATCACTTGATCCAAAACAGACACATTCTTCCTATTCTGTCGAGATTCTGCTGATTGAGACTCATTTTCTAATCGAAGTGGATCAATTTCTTGACGAAGTGGATCAATTTCT
>NW_021680488.1:631583-637090 GCF_001412515.2 Diachasma alloeum
AGATTCTGCTGATTGAGACTCATTTTCTAATCGAAGTGGATCAATTTCTTGACGAAGTGGATCAATTTCTTGATTAATTGAAGTTCTTGAGGAATAAGGAGTAGACTGTCTCATGGCTTCATCCATCACTTGATCCAAAACAGACACATTCTTCCTATTCTGTCGAGATTCTGCTGATTGAGACTCATTTTCTAATCGAAGTGGATCAATTTCTTGACGAAGTGGATCAATTTCTCGATTAATTGAAGTTCTTGAGACATAAGGAATGGGCTGATCAAAGACTTCATCCATCACTTGATCCAAAACTCTCGTATTCTGTATACTCTGTCCAGATTCTGATGATTGAGACTCATTTTCTAATCGAAGTGGATCAATTTCTCGATTATTTGAACCCCTTGAGGGATAAGGAATGGACTGTTCCATGACTTCATCCATCACTTGATCCAAAACTCTCGCATTCTTCACGTTGTGTCCCGATTCTGATGAGTCAGACCCATTTCCTGATCGAAGTGGATCAACTTCTTCAGCAACTGATCTGCTTGAGGGATAGGGAATGGACTGTTCCATGATTTCGTCCATCACTTCATCCGAAACCCTCTTATCTTTTCCTCTATTTTGTTGAAAATTTGGAGATTGAGACTCACGTTTGACCGAATTTGAATTAATGTCTTCATCGTCTGAAATTGTGATGATCAAATAAGTCTTTCCTGTCTTCTTCTTCTTCTGGGGATCATCTGTTGTGACGACTTGACGTGTTTCTCTCCTGACTTTTTTTGGTTTATGAGATGATTCAAGGGCGTCGTCTTCCGCCTGAGATGTCTCCAACTCGCGTCTTTCCTGATTAATCATTCACTTTATATCAGGTTTACCAATAATTTTTTTCTTATGAGTTTTTCATTTTTTTATTGATTTTACCATAGGAGAGAGCAAGCTACGATTTTTTTCATTTTTAATTCTTTAAAAATGTTTCTTGAATGAACAATAAGAAAAGAACCAATCTTTTGCGGCTTTGATGAATCAAACAAGTGGGAAATTGCTCTTGTATTATATATAGTATAGTTATTTTTGCTAATAAATTCGCAATATACGTCCGAATGGTTGTTTTCCATATCACTTCCTTCTATCACGTATAATTCATTGTTTTTTTCATTTTATTAAATTGAATAAGATGATGTGCTTTTATCTCATTTTGGCAGATTTTCAATTCAGGTGAATCCCACGTAAATTCATTCAACCGTTCTTAATCTTTCCAGAAAACTCCAACTTCTCAGCCATTAACGGTCATTAAAACGATTTTATTAATCACTCGGCTTTACAAAAAACAGAAGATCCCAAAAGATTTCCATTTCTGCCAACGTTTCGGACACACAAGGTGTCTTTCATCAGGGTGTTTGATTTTGTTTTGGTTATACAGAATAAAAGATTGCCCTGATCATACGGACACGATCTAAAAATTGCATTTTCTAACTTTTTGGATCATAATGGGTCGATAGAACACAAAAAATCCAAAACTTAAATTTGAACGATTGCAATGCTCCCATTCGGAAGCAAAATTAGGGAAAATTAGAAGAATTTCACTCTTTCAATCTAGAGATACTCAAAATTGACGTTGATTAATTTTTTTTTCACTCTCTCCTATGAAATTTTGTTGCTTTTTATATTTACCTTGTTGTGATGGCGAATACGTCGTTGCACTTCCACTGGATGCCCTGGATTTCGATATTTTAGTGTCCTTTTCCTGTTAAATGAAATGAAAAAAATTATAATTTACAACAATTCTGATATTAATCAAAAATTAAATCTAGTATTCACAATAAATTTATTATTATCTGTCAGAGGAAAACGAGATCAATATGAATAAAAATAAATTTTCAATATCTTCTGAAGAAATTATACGATTCAAAAAATTTATTTATTTATTTATAATTTTAAACAATTCACTCTGTTCCATTCTAAATAAAATTTCATTAATTTTGAATGATCTATTATGAGTTAATTATCATTATTATTATTATTAATTTATTGTTGAATCATTAATTAAGTTACTAATTATGAATTTATTGGAGGAAGAAGTTATTTCAAAGGAAACTTCAAGCGATATTATTTATAACTGATCAAATTCTCTAAAAAAATTGTCTCTATAATTTTTCAAAGCCCTCAGATAAATCTATTCTGCACCATTCTTCACTCAATACAAAAAAGTTTGTTTTTTTAAATAAATTTATAAAATGAACTAACCCAGCAGATGGCCCAGACCCTCTCGTCGCCTTCTCTCGACTTCCTTGCTTCCCGGAAGCATTCCCATCCTCATCTTCATGATCTCCATCCTCATAACTTAAAAATGATCCATATGTTCTCGACATGATCTCTTCTGCAACCCCTCAACTAACATAATAAAACGAAAAAGCAATAAACAAATTGGGGACATCTGGGGTACAATGAACCTCGAAATCCTAGATATCATCTGATCAAATCATGCGATTTGGATGAGTCAGGGCTCATTTTAAAGAGTGAGGAAATACCTTCAAAATAAAAAAAGAATCGTTCAATTTCACTCTGCCAATTTTTAGTTATCGAATATTGAAAAAGGGCCGTTTTATCACGTCTCCTAATTAGTAGAAAAGATTATCAAAGCTCACTTTCTTCAATCTTCGACATCTCGAGATTGGCAGAGTGAAACTCAACAATTCTTCTTTCATTTTGAAGTCCGACAAAATACCTTCAAAACGAGAGCTGACTCGTCCAAATCGGATCATTGGATCAGGAGATATTGACGATTGAAGAATATGTAACGAGGTTAGGTTCACCTGTTGATGCTTGACGTTGTTCCATCCATCAATAATTCTCCATCAATAATCCTTTGAATCCTTAATAAACCACTGAATCCCTTCCTTTCCTCTTTACTCAATGGTAAACAATTAACAATTGTCAGAAGATAGCATTCACAAATCAACAATACGAGCAAAGACATCCTAAATAAACTTTTCCTCGAGGAAAACTCTGAATCCTCAACTCAATTAATCGATCAATCTCTGTTCTGTTCCTTCACAACCCTCTTAAATCAGCGATATCAAAAACTTTCGACATGTCCAACAACAACAAAAACACAATCAGCTGCACATCCCCTCCGAAACGATATTACCGACTGCGTATTTAACTATCAAGATCGACCAGGGTTGGGGATCTGCCGATAACCGCAGTTTTTTAAATGACATACATTGCAACAAAACCCGCAATTTACTAAATAAATGTAAAAAATGTAAAAAACCAGCCGAAATTACCTTTTATCGTAAACCGTGAAGGTTCGCGAAGATTACACTTCGCGAGGGTGATAAAAGTCATGAGATTCATACCTCGCCAGGATCATACGTCTCGAGGGTCACACCTCGTAAGGGTCGTACCGTGTAAGGGATGAATTTTACAAGGGTCAATCTGATCATTTATTGATCTCTATTGAATTCGTCGCGTCATCATCTTTTGTCTTGCCATTAACTGGTTTCATTCAGCATTCTTAAATGACAAAACTAATTCGATTGTGTTTGGTAGCTTTTTTGAATTCTCCAGAACAAAATAGTTCTTTTCTGTACTGCTTCTCACGATTTCTCGTCTGGGAATTGGTATTACATACTTCCCAAACTCGAAAACTTGAAAATCACTACAGAAAAATATTGCGGCTGGGCTGTTGCGATGGGGTTTTTTTACTCGGAGTAAAAAACCCCATCGCCACAGGCTGAAAATAGTATATTATGTCACCAGGCGATAATAGTATATTTCGTTACGAGTGCGGAAAAGTGTTTTTTTATTGGGATTTTTTGTAATACTCTTAACTCTGGAATAAATTCATTAATTGAGATCAGTCTAGGTTCATTCTAAAGTGGAAGAAGTGTAGTTTCCATGAAAAAAAAATTATTCCATTTTATTTAAAATTGAATGAGCTATCAACATTTTTCAAAAAATCAAAAGAGGCCGTTTTACCCCACGCTCCCCTAGTTTTTTCTCCTGCGCAATGAGAAAAACATCGATTTTTCAAATCAGCGATGTTTGTTCCTGAAAAATCGATTCACAACATCGACGTTTTTTAAAAACATCAATGCTTCGATACTCGATGTTTTTCAAACAATCGCCCATCCCCAAAGTAACTACAATCAGCTGAACATTCCCTCCAAAACGATATTACCGACACCCCAGAAAGCCCCCCCAGCCCCATCTCTCGTCCACATTTCTCCCCTGACCACCTCCTGATGGTGGGGCGTAGCCTTCCAGCCAAGACTACAAAAAAAGGTAATCAGAATGACGGCCTCCCAGACCCCAACACAAGCCCACGGTCTGCAGTGCTCCAGCAACTAGAACGCGCACTCATTCATCTCCCCCGAAAAAAAAAAAACAGTCGCAAGTCCCTGAACCCGTGAATGTTGTGAAAGTGAAGTGTCCAGTGCCGAAGATCCCCCGAATAATGCTCTCAAAAACGTCAGCAACGAGCAACAATGCTCAATGACAGATGCACAAGTGTCGTGATGCGTGTGACAGTGTTGATGACGACTGAGGTTGGTCAGTGATCAGTTCTCATATCCGGGAATAATTAGTTGTATTTTTTTAAATCGACAAGTTATTATTCGGTTTGCCCTCGAGACTAAAAATATGCGATAAACAGAGGCCCGAGTTGAAGGAGAGGTATCAGTGGGATTTTTTGTCGTGGCCCTGGGGGGGAGAGAGGGGAGAGTCAACATCATTGGCTCGCGGGGGATGAGAGTTATCGGTGGGTAGGGTTACGACGGCTGGGGCAGGGACCGGTGGATCCGCCGCTGTGGCTGCTGAACGCTGCCTCGAGGGCTCGAACAGCACCGGCGGCGGAGGTTTTGGGGGCTGAGGGGTTCAGAAACACTTTAACGAGGGGTTTGGAATCATGGCGGATCTCGAGGCTGTACTGGCTGATGTCAGCTACCTCATGGCCATGGAGAAGAGCAAGTGCACGCCGGCTGCCAGGGCCAGCAAGAAAATCATCCTGCCGGATCCTAGGTAATTAGGGGTTGGTATTGGGGGAGGGGGGGGGGTGTTGTTGTGATGAGGGATAGGGGAGGTTGGGGTAAAGTGGACACTTTTGACTTTTTTAAAAATGTTAATGACAGGGTGAAATGGTGATGAAATTTAATTTTTTTTTTTTCAATGCAAAGAACAATTCTTGCCCTTTGTGATGAGCCTAAACTGAGCTCCATTGATAAATTTGTTTCTGAGTTGTGAGTAATTTTAAAGATGTCTAAAGTGGCCATTACATTTACCCCACCCTCCCCTACTGATATTTCTGAACCTTCAGCAAAATTGTTTGCACTTGAGAAAGTTTGCTCATATGATTGTTTGACTCTTGAACCCTCAATAATTCCCTAGATTGGGGGTGTACAAATATTTTCAAGTCATGAGCACTTGGGGAAAGTTTGCTCATATAATTATTTGAACCTTAAACACTCAAATGTTCCCTAGATTCACTAAGAGAAGATTCAATTTAGGTGACT
>NW_021680488.1:638042-654602 GCF_001412515.2 Diachasma alloeum
GGGGGGGGGGTGTTGTTGTGATGAGGGATAGGGGAGGTTGGGGTAAAGTGGACACTTTTGACTTTTTTAAAAATGTTAATGACAGGGTGAAATGGTGATGAAATTTAATTTTTTTTTTTTCAATGCAAAGAACAATTCTTGCCCTTTGTGATGAGCCTAAACTGAGCTCCATTGATAAATTTGTTTCTGAGTTGTGAGTAATTTTAAAGATGTCTAAAGTGGCCATTACATTTACCCCACCCTCCCCTACTGATATTTCTGAACCTTCAGCAAAATTGTTTGCACTTGAGAAAGTTTGCTCATATGATTGTTTGACTCTTGAACCCTCAATAATTCCCTAGATTGGGGGTGTACAAATATTTTCAAGTCATGAGCACTTGGGGAAAGTTTGCTCATATAATTATTTGAACCTTAAACACTCAAATGTTCCCTAGATTCACTAAGAGAAGATTCAATTTAGGTGACTAGGGGTGTACAAATATTTTTAAGTCATGAGCAAAATTGTTTGCACTTGGGGAAAGTTTGCTCATATGATTATTTGATCCTTAAACACTCAAATGTTCCCTAGATTCGCTACAAGAAGATTCGATTTAGGTGACTCTAGAGGTGTACAAATACTTTTAAGTCATGAACACAATTGTTTCCACTTGAAAAAAGTTTGCTCATATTATTGTTTGTCTCTTGCACCCTAAGACATCTCCTGAACTGATTTTCGAGCAACAGATTCGCCCGCAGAAGATTCGATTTCAGCGGATCTAGGGGTGTACAAATATTTTTAAGTCATGAGCAAATTCGAGCTAATGAAGTAACCCTCTATAATGTCCTGTGAAATCATGAGTTTCTTAAAATCATTAACTTCTGGAAATTAGTCAATTTTTCCTCTGCGAAGATTTTCCCGGAAAATTGGCCGTCATTGAGATGATTTGATGTTCAGAAGACTTGCATTTTTGAGAAAGTTAGTTCTGGAGGAAAAGATTTGTTTCATGCCTTGTTAATTGTTGAATTATTTTGGTAATGGGTGGCTTTGGGGAAAATATCAAAACATTTTTTGTGAGGGAATCATCGGCTATGAGAAAGGTTTCCTGAGATTTTCGAGTGAAGCTAGTCGTTATTGAGATAATCTCATGCTTGAGAAAACTTAAAGTGGAGTAATTCTACCTCTGGAGGGAAGAGAATTTCTCATTATTTATTGATGATTGAATTGCGTTGATAATCCGAGGATTTAGGGGATGGTTTTTGTGGAGAATTTTAGAGAGGATAAACAAGTCTCTTGGGATTTTTGAGGTGAATTAGTAATTGAGAGGATTTCATGTTTGAGAGACTTAAATTACGTGAAAGTTCTACTGCTGGAAAGAAGGAGATTTTTTATTTCTCGTTGGTGGTTGCATTATCTTGGTAACGGGTGGTTTTAGGGGATTGTTTTTGTGGGGGAAATTTAGGAGGTATGAGAGAGGTCTCTTGAGATTTTTAGGTGGAAGTGATCGAATTATCTCGATAATGTGGAGTTTTAAAGGGGGATGTTCTCTGGAAAAAATCTCTTGACATTTTCTACTAAAACCTAAATTTTGAAAACACTCCTGTAAAATTTATTTTTCCCATCTCGTTGAATGTTGAATTATTTCGATTACGAGTCAATTTACAGGAAAAGGTCAGAGCTTAAGACATGCTCAACACGACTCGTACATGCGATAATTTACTATTCAGGGGAGTGTGGGGCGAAGTGGAACGATAGCAAAACACGAATGTAGAGCGAAATTCATATAACTTTTTTTCCATCTCTGTTACTCAAAAAAATGATGAAGGGTCTAACGGGAGAGACAGGTGAAGGATCAAATTTTCTTAAGGGTTAAATGAGAGAGGCGAGTGGAGTGATTACTTCGCACGTCTCTCCCATTTGACCCTTTTAACCCCTCCGCCCATTTCTCCCATTTGACCCTCAAGAGTTTGATTCTTCTGATCACTTCGTCCGTCTCTTCCGTTTGCCCTTCAACACTGTTAGACTCTAAACAACGAAATTCGATACCATTTCGCTTTGCCCCACTTTCTACTAATCATTAAAGTTTGACTTTTAGGAGAGCGTGGTTCAAAGTGAAACGCTATCACAAAACGAATCTAGAGCAAAATCCCGATAACCTTTTTTCCATCTTTTACTCAAAAAATTGGGGTCAAACGGGAGAACCAGGCGGAGGGTCAAATTTTCTTAAGGGTCAAACAGGAGAGATGATCAAAGTCATCAGAAGGGTCAAACATTCTTAATGGTCTGGTAGGAGAGACGACTAGAGTGGTCACTTAGCTCGTCTCTCCTATTTGACCCTTTGACCCCTCCACCTGTCTCTCCCACTTGACTATTAAGAAAGTTTGATTCTTCTGGCCACTTCGTTCACCTCTTCCGTTTAACCTTCAAGACTGTTTGATCCTTGAACACCAGAATCCTCTACCATTCCACTAATTTAACAACAATCCCCCCAAAAATTGATTTTTCACATTCTTTCAATGTTAGATTATCTCACTAACCAGTGGATCTACGAGAAAATGCCAAAAGTCATTTCACATCGAGAATTTCCTCCTCTACAAAAAACGTCTTTTGATATTTCCTCCTAAACCCCCTCGCTGCCGAGAACATTACGAAATTCCAAAATCAAACATTCCGATTCTCCACTCCATTACCCAATCACAAGCCCCACTTAACCGACAAAAACCGCCCCATTCCCCGAATCATTGTCCCTCCTTTCACCTTCCCAAATGGAAGGTCAGCTTACTGTTTACAAACATCATGAATGTCTCGTGTCACCGAATCAATCGACTCCCTCCACACGATTGAATTCGATTACCTGGCGATACAACCGACGATAATGGAAACGTCAACGTCCGATACAAATATGATATCCCCCAAACGATAGCATAAAAGGGGGATGAAAGAATGTCGTGGGGGAGACATCCAATTTTCCTGATTTTGACGAGTTGAACGAGGAGTTCCATGACGAAAAAAAAAACAAGAAAAATTGATAAGAGGGACGCAGGCGCCGAAAGGTCATTACTGAGCAAACCAACAACCCAATTTTTCACCCCCCCCCTCCCCTTCACCCCTCCTTCCCTCATTTTGCTGCAAATCCCCTGACCCATTTACCCCTCTCGTTTCTACCCAAATGGACAATTGATCCCTTGAAAAACCGATGCCGTCCTTGAATAAATCCTTACAACCTCTGAAAACCATTTCTCATATTTTCTCGGAGTAAAAGCGAAAGGGAGTACGTCTCACACGGGACCAGTGCCAAAACGTTTAATCTCATTTTAATAAGCCTCTCTCTATGCACGATAGCACCTTTTCTACATCATCTGGCTGCTTTACCTGCTCTGCCCTTGGTCCTCAAATATTCATAAGGGCGTGAGGTGAAGATGGATTTCTTCTCCTTACGTCCTGTTTTTTTTTAGTTTTAGTATAGGAGAGATACTTGCACATGAGATGATGTTTCTTGGGTTGAGAATATTTTTTTTTGGGGACGGCTGACCCACAAGACCATTTGACCTTCCACTCCAAACGTCCTTGAGGGACCCTTGAAGTTCCATTTAGGAACGTTTAGCCCTGGAGAACGTTCTTGACAGTCGGTTGATCTCAAGACCATTTGACCCTCCACTCCAAACGTCCTTAAGGAACATTTGAGAATCCTTTCTAGGAAGGTTTGACCCTGGGGAACGTCCTTGAGGATCGATTGACCCTCAAGACCATTTGAGCTTTAATTCTAAACGTTAAGAGTGGTTTGATCCTCAAAATCATTTGCCCCTCAACTCTGAACGTTCTTGCGACCCCTTCGACCCTCAATCATTTAATGCTCATCTCCAAACGTCCTTAAAGGTCGCTTGACCCTCAAAACTCCTTGACTTTCAACTAGACGAGGGTGGGGCGAAGCGAATTTCGTTGGTCCTCAAATATTCATAAGGGCGTGAGGTGAAGATGGATTTCTTCTCCTTACGTCCTGTTTTTTTTTAGTTTTAGTATAGGAGAGATACTTGCACACGAGATGATGTTTCTTGGGTTGAGAATATTTTTTTTTGGGAATGGTTGACCCACAAGACCATTTGACCTTCCACTCCAAACGTCCTTGAGGGACCCTTGAAGTTCCATTTAGGAACGTTTAGCCCTGGAGAACGTTCTTGACAGTCGGTTGATCTCAAGACCATTTGACCCTCCACTCCAAACGTCCTTAAGGAACATTTGAGAATCCTTTCTAGGAAGGTTTGACCCTGGGGAACGTCCTTGAGGATCGATTGACCCTCAAGACCATTTGAGTTTTAATTCTAAACGTTAAGAGTGGTTTGATCCTCAAAATCATTTGCCCCTCAACTCTGAACGTTCTTGCGACCCATTCGACCCTCATAATCATTTAACCCTCATCTCCAAACGTCCTTAAAGGTCGCTTGACCCTCAAAACTCCTTGACTTTCAACTAGACGAGGGTGGGGCAAAGCGAATTCCGTTGGTCAAGAGTCAAATACTCTGTCAAGAATTTTTCGAATTCGGTCAAAAGGACATCCCAACGAATTTTTTAAGCCGTCATTCAATGAATTTAGAGCATTTTTTTTTAGTTATCGTGTTGCAATTGAATTTTGAAAAAATTCGAAAATTAAAAAAATTAATCAATGAATTAAATTTTAATTGCTGGCGATGGATAGGGCTTAGCAATACCTTCATTCAAGAAAAAAAATGATTCAATTCCATCCATTCATTAGCGAGAAATTGACGAAAAATTTGGAGGCGGCTGTGTCTTCGATACAGCTATAGGGGAGGTTGGGGTAAAATGGACACTTTCGACTTTTTTAAAAATGTTAGTGACGGTTTGAAATGTGTTGATGAAATTTAATTTTTTTTTTCAATACAAAGAACAATTCTTTCCCTTTGTGATGAGCCTAAACTGAGCTCTATTGATACATTTGTTTCTGAGTTATGAATAATTTTTCAAAAGTCTAAAGTGTCCATTTTACCCTACCCTCCCCTAATTGTACATGGATACGTCCATGGTCTTTCCTTCTTTCTCAAATTTCCTTGAAACTCCTTGCATTCCCTCGAATTTTCTCGAAACTCTTTGAATTCTCTCTAATTTTCTTGAAACTCTCTGAATTTTTTCGTAATTTCAAGAAACTTCTCGAATTACCTCGAAATGTCTAAAAAAAATTAGAATTCCGATAGATGGTGCTGCACATAAGGACCGTTTCCCATAATGATCCCCCATATTGAAACCATAGCCGTATCCACGTCAAAAACTTTGTCACATACATACATACATACGCACATACGGACGGACACGGTCTAAAAAATGCATTTTCGGACTTTTTGGATCATAATGGGTCGATATAACGCAAAAAATCCAAAATTTAAATTTGAACGATTACAATGCTTCCATTCGGAAGCAAAAATGAATGAGAGATGAAAAAAAGTCTGCATCTTGCTCTACAATCGTTTTTCAGTGTCGTTCCACTTTAGCCCATTCTCTACTATAACTGTTAGAAAATATTGTAACGGAAGAAAAATCGCACAAGTACTTGGATAACCTCGAGAGGAAATTTTTCCTTTGGGGGCGACTGAAACGGATACATAGATAAACGCAAGATGGAATTAGAGGGAGACAGATACAAAGATTAATCGATAGTCCTCGGGGTTATTGCTCGCTGCGGTTTACCTCTTCACGATACCTCAACCCCCAATCCCTGCCTGAGTATTTACTCGTATTCATGCAATCCGTGCATCGGATTTGCATCGTGCGATGGCTGGGGTGAGGATTCATTCATAAGTTTTTTTTTTATTTTACGGCCTCCGAGTCCCTTTTTCGGGTCCCATTCGGCACTCTATCCAACCCTATGCATGCGGCTGTGGATTATACACTGTACCGCATTCTCGCACTCCTATAGAACATAGAAATAGCATGGGGCTCCCGCTCGCCGGAGCCTTCCGTTGAAAAATTCGGTTCCGCGGGGAATCGAACTCGCAACCTTTCGCACACTAGACTTGTGTCTAATCGACACGGCCACCGACGTCGGTTCATTCATAAGTTCGATTTTATTTTATTTTTTTAATATTTTTTNATTCATGCAATCCGTGCATCGGATTTGCATCGTGCGATGGCTGGGGTGAGGATTCATTCATAAGTTTTTTTTTTATTTTACGGCCTCCGAGTCCCTTTTTCGGGTCCCATTCGGCACTCTATCCAACCCTATGCATGCGGCTGTGGATTATACACTGTACCGCATTCTCGCACTCCTATAGAACATAGAAATAGCATGGGGCTCCCGCTCGCCGGAGCCTTCCGTTGAAAAATTCGGTTCCGCGGGGAATCGAACTCGCAACCTTTCGCACACTAGACTTGTGTCTAATCGACACGGCCACCGACGTCGGTTCATTCATAAGTTCGATTTTATTTTATTTTTTAAATATTTTTTTTGAGAATTTTTTTTATAAAGGGGAGAGGCACAAGGTGAACGGTGATTCCTGGGGGGGGGGGGATAAAGGGGTCTTGAGGTGTGCAGTCTTTGGGCTGACTTGTGTGGAGAGTTATAAATGGAACAGTTGAGGTTGTGGGTTTACAACTGGAGTGGGAAATCGCGAATTGACTTTGATGTTTGATCTTTTTGTGGAGAATTTTGTGATTTATGAAAAAGGCTTTTTGAGATTTTCTGCTGAAGGCAATTTCTGCTGAAGTGTAGAAATAATTGAAATTCAAATCACTTCGATTTTGTGAAGATGTGATTTACCCGCCGCTGCCGTTTGACCTTTAAGAATCTTTGACCCTCCGTTATTTTTTAGTCAAGAATACCAGGAAACATAAGGAAACACGGCTCTTTGGAATCATTCAGGAAACTTTTGTCGTCTTTAGTTGAGGGTCAAATGGTTTTGAAGGTCAAACGAGCCATGAGAACAGTTGGAGTTGAGGGTCAAATGATATCCAAGGTGAAATGGCCAGTGAGGACGTTTAGAGTAGAGATCAACTGTTTTTGAGGATCAAACGATCCCTAAGGACGTTTAAGATTGACCCCGAGGACCTTTGCAGTTGAGGGTCAAATGATTTCGGAGATTACATGACCCGTAAAAACATTTCGAATTTAGGGTTAAATAACTTTGAGGGTCAGACGCTCAAGACAATTTGACCCTCAACTCCGAACGTTCTTAAGGTTTTGACCCTCAACATTATTTAACCCTAAAGAACGTTTACAATTAAGAAACGTTTAGAGATGGGACGCAAATAATCCCTAAAGGTATTCAGAGACAAGAGTCAAATGATTTTAAGGCTCGAAGGACCGGTTACGGATTTTGAGACCTCCAAGGACCTTTGGATTAGAGGGTCAAATGATCTCGAAGGTTAAATTATGCGTAAGGACGTTTAGAGTCGAGAGTCAAATGATCGTAAACAGCAAAGGACCCTAAAAAATAGTTTTAATTCTACATATTTTCAGACAAACTGACCCTCAACTTCAAGCATTCTCAAGGGCCGTATAACCCTCAACCCCTAACGTCTTTTAGGGTCATTTCAACCACAGCTAAAAACATGCCTCCCTTACGTCTTCTCAATTCATCAGTTCGTCCTTTAGACAATTTGACCTTCAACTACAAATGTTTTCAAGGACCGTCTGGCCCTCAGCCCTTAACGTCTTTAAGGGTCATTTGAACCTCATCTGAAAACAAAAAAAGCTTCCCTAACGTGTTCTCAATTCATTAGTTCGCCCCGCAAAGAATTTGACCCTCAATTCCAAACGTTCCCAAAGGTCATCTGAGCCTCAGTCCCTAATGTCTTTGAGTGTCTAAAAACAAATCTAAAAACAACAAAGAAATGCCTCCCCTACGTCTCCTCAATTCATCACTCTGCATTCCAAGGGCATAACTCACATCAAGACCAGTCGATACACCGATAAACACCACTTAATTATCATTTTTAGTTGACGTCAACTCATGGGGCCATGTGATTAAGGGCACGAGATGAGATACAAAGAGGTCGACCTCCTTGATCGGGCCAAATTAAATTTTGTTTTGCGCAATTACCAAGGCCGAGGCCACACAACGCTCACTCTGGGACACTGTAGTGACGCTCAATCTACTCATTCAATATGATTTTCGTAAGGGAAGGGCCAATGTCATTTCACTGAATTTTCATCGAGCCAAAGTTTGCATAATCGATTTATTTATTATTCCTTTGAATATACCGTGGATGGGATGGATCGATGAAAGGGGGTGGAAAGGTGTTCTCATTGGACACCGAGGGCAATTTCCGATTTCAGATGATGCACCGAGAACCCATTTATCTCCTGAACTTCTCGACATATCTAACGAGTTTTTTTTTTCAACTCGGACGAAGCTCCGGGAGATTCGTGTCTCAAAAAATTGGGGAGATGAAGAATGGGTTTGCAGGTGGGGATTTTTCCTCTTGACCTGCAGATGAAATTGTAAACCCTCCTCCGACCGCTTCTCTTCATCTTACAATTCTTGAAATGATTCAGTAGGGAAATCGTGGAAAGTAAAAAGAATAAGTTATTCCTCATGTTTCGTTTGATATTCAATGATTTGGTTAATGACAGATTTTAGAGGGAAATTTCAAAGGAAATTTGTTACTGGAAATTTTGTCATTTTCTGCAAAAATTACTTGTATCAGAGACAACGTCCGGAGTTGGTAGTCAAATGATCCTTTATGATCACTCTGCTCTAACCCGTTTGACCCTCAACATCCTTAAGGGTTATTTGGCCCTCATTTTTTAACGTCCTCAATGGTCATTTGACCGTCAAAACCATTTGACCCTCAACCCTGAAGTTCCTAAGGGTTGTTTGACCCTTAACACCATTTTGACCCTCAACTCGAAACGTATTTAAGGGTTTTCTTGACTTTCAAACCCAAAACCAGTTTTGCAGATGAGCGGCATTAAAACCGCGTCACCCTGAACGTCCTTACGGGTCGTTTGACCCTTTGACACCGCAACATCGAACGTTCACATGGGTTGTTCGACCCCTAGGACCATTTGAACCTCAACCCTTAACGTCCTTAAAAATCGTCGAATCCTGAAAACCCTCTAACTTTAACCCTAAACGTCCTTGAGAGTTGTTGACCCTTAAGGCCATTTGATCCTCAACTTCATACATCTTTAAGGATTAATCGACCTTCGCAACCATCTGAAGCCCTCAACGTCTTTAAGGGTTCTTAAGGGTCGTTTGACTCTCAACTCGACACGTTCTCAGGGGTCGTTTAATCCCTAAAACAATTTGACCCTCAACTAAAGGCAAAAAAAATATTCCCGAATTGTGTGAAGTAGGCTTTTTTCTGTTCTTTCATTTTATTACTCCAATGTCTTTTGACATTTTCCTCTAAAACCACTCATCGCCAAGATAATTCAATAGAAAAAAAATGAGAGAAATCGACCAGTTTTGTCTCGTCATTTAACTTCTGAATGGTTTCTCCGACGTCGTCTCGGTCGGGTAGCCCTGCCGAGTTACTTCAGTTTCTGGAGCGCGCAAATGTGACTCATCAACAGCTACAATACTAGAGAGACGCACACCTAACAGTGGAACATCGCCTCAGTCTGCCGTTGAGAAAGATGAAAAATGCCAAAAGACGTCACATCGCCTCGACGAACATAACTATAACATCCAACACACTTGCGTTATATCTTCATATTGCTTTTTCAATTCCTCTTGTCCGTCATCGAAGTCCGTATCACGCGATCATTTATTTTAATCATCCCACGTATTAATAATAAAATGATGAAGCCATTCAATTGCGGAAAACCATTTGCTGAGGTCTTACGACTCTTTTTTGTTATAGTTTATTTATCTCGGTAATGGGTGGGTTTCAGGGAAAATGTAAGAGGATTTTTTTGTTCATGAGAAACTTCTCTGTAAGAAATGATTAAAGAAGAGTATCAGTTCGGATACTTTTTTAGTTGAGAGTCAAAGTGTTTCGAGGGTTAAATACCCTTAAAAATATTCGGACTTACGCGTCACATGGTTTTCAGGATTGAATAACCCTTGACAACGCTCGGAGTTGGGGGTTAAATGGTCTGGAAGGTCAATTGATAATTAAGAAAGTTCAGGGTTGTGGATCAAATGGTTTTAAGGGTCAAATGGCCCTTGAGCACGTTTAGAATTGAAAAATGAAAAGTTTCGAGGATCAAATAACCTTTAAGGACGTTTAGGGTTACGGGTTAATTGGTTTTGAATGTTAAATGACCTTTAAGAACGTTTAGGGATGAGAGTCCAATGGTCTTGAGGGTCAAAAGTCCCGTGAGGATGTTTAAAATTTAAGGTCAAATGTTGTTTAGAGTCAAATGACCCTTCAGAACGCTTTCAAAGGTCAAATGTTCGTAAAAGAACTTTGAAACGTTCCTGAAAGGCGTTTCTAGTTAGTGGTTGAATGGTTTTGATGGTCAAACGACCCTTAGGATGGTTTTAAGGGTCAACGTTTCCTAAAAGGATTATAATACGACCTTCTTATAATGTCCTCTAAAGACGTTGAAGGTGTTGAAGGTTAATTGGTTTTGAGAGTCAGACGACCCTTGAGAACGTTTAAAGTTGAGGGTTAAATGGTTTTGAGGGTCAGATAACCCTTAAGGACGTTTAAGATTGAGGGTTAAATGGTTTTAAGGGTCAAATCTTCTTAGATGGTCTCTACAATGATGCTGCAACATCCTCAGGACGTGAGGAGTCGAAGGTTAGATGATTTTGAGGGATCAAATGGCCCTTAAGGACGTTCAATGTTAAGGGTCAAACGCCCTTCAGGCTCGAACGATTCTCAAGGGCGTCTGAAAGAAGGACCAAGTGAAAGTCCCCTTAAACCCACCCTCGCCAATGTAATCCAATATCAACCAGCACCTCAAAAAATCATTCGACCTCCTCTAACTCCCAAAATACCTCACCTCCCCCCCCCCCCTTCAAAAAACCACTACAAACAATCTAATTCGAATTCCAAACAATTCCTGCATTCCTTCCACCTCATGAAAAAATAATGAAATAAAGGTAGAGCGTGAAAAAAAAACCAGAAGAAGCTCTCGGGAAAACAAACGCTCTGATAGAGCGTTAGTACGTACACACACCCTATTAATAATCCATAAGCTGAAACGTTGCACGTTATTTTACTCGTGTAAAAAGAGGCGGGCAGAAGCATCGTCCACACATTGGAGAATACGATAATCCAACCGATTCCCTCTTGCTCTCGCTTATATCCCAAGTCTAGCATGATGAAGAATGGGCTTATCATCGACAGCCGACGCTTTCAAAGCCAACTCCTTCCGGCTGAATTGACGTTTCACGCGTCCTTGATACAAGAATGTGACAATTTTTTTTTATAATGCCGCTGTCTCTCGTTTTTTCCCATTGTTATTATTTTCCCGTGGACGCTTCAACTATTATAAATAATTCTCAGGTTTAATAATGGTCGGTTTGAGCTTCGCTATCCCGTGTTGGTCTTTTCTTTCAATTTTTCACACGTCTAAAAGTAGATGCAGGAGGCTTTCCCCTCCGGTTATGTTCCCGATTTTTAATGTTTCGATGTTTGAGATTAAAGGGAATTTTTTTCAAGCCTCAGGGGATTTTTATTCATTTTTTTTTCCGCAATTTACGTCTTGTTCGATATTGGATTATAGCGGTGGGGGAGAGAGGGGGGGGGGGGCAAAGTGGAACTGTAGCGAAAAAGAATGTAGAGCAAAATTTAGATAACTTTTTCTTCTCATTTCTGTTTATAGAAAAAAAACGATGAAGGGTCAAAGGGGAGAGACAGGTGGAGGATCAAATCTACTTAAGGGTTGAACGGGAGAGGAGCCGAGTAATCAGAAGGGTCAAACATTTTTAAGGGTCTAATGGGAGAGACGAAGGGGGTGATCACATCGCTCGTCTCTCCCATTCTCTTCTTGAGGCCTTCGCCTGTCTCTCCCACTTGACCCTTGAGAAAGTTTGATTCTTCTGATCACTGTATTCATCTCTCCCGTTTGGTGACCAGACTAGGGTTAAAGAGCAAATTATATCGATAATGATTCATGTTAACAAAAAATATCACATGACATTTTTTGATTATTTCCGACTGGGTGATAAAAAATGAATCGGCGTTAATGATGTTTCTGTCTTTGACCGGTAAATTCCGATTGGCTGGTAGGTAGAATTTGGAGTTTGAGAAAATTATGAGAATTAACGGGAACAGGGGTATGTGGCCGTCATCTTCCGATTACTTAAAAAAAAAGTGGTTGATAGATCTCATATTGCTCGTATAAATCTTTAATATTTATTGCTCATTTAAATATTTATATGAGTAATATGAGATCTATCAACCACTTTTTTGGAAAGTAATCGGACGATAACGGCCACATATTCTTGTTCCCATTAATTCTCATAATTTTCTCAAACCCCAAACTCTACACGTATAAAAAAATCGTATAGAAATTTTCTATGCAGATTGCGTATAAAATTTTTATAGAATTTCCGTATATGATATTCGGATATTTCTATACGAATTATTTCTATCCATAAATTTGTACGTAAATTTTTGTTTCCATACGAAAGATGTCTAAACGCTCCAGAGAAAAACGTAGAGAAGTGTCGCAACTTCATAAGAAATGTTTCTATACATGTGGCAGTGGACCGTATAGGATCAAACCTATAGAAATGGTATAGAAATAATTAGTATAAAAAATATCCGTATAGAAATATCCGAATATCATATACGAAAATCCTATAGAAATTCTATACGATTTTATCATACGTGTACCTACCAGCCAATCGGAATTTAACGGGCGCAGACAGAAACATCATTAATGCCGATTTATTTTTTATCACCCGGTCGGAAATAATCGGACTATTTTACCAGGGTTTCCTCTCGAATCGCTCGGAGACTGAACCAGGCAAATTGCGTATTGAATTCAAAGTCGGACAAGTCCTTATCGAAGTGCGTCGTTGTGACGTCAAGCCCTCGGGGTTTATCAGACGTTTCTGTTTTCAAATGGCACAGTTTAATTCTGTTCAAGATGATCCACAGTGTGAGAATCTTATTCATGTTTTAATTCCGATGTTTTGTGTGTTTCAGTGTCAGGAGCGTCATGCACAAGTATCTGGAGAAGAAGAACGAAGTCAACTTTGATAAAATATTTAATCAAATGCTAGGGTATCTATTGTTCAAAGACTTTTGTGAGACTGTGGCGGAGGAACCAATTCCGCAACTTAGGTTTTACGAGGAGGTAAATTTGTTTTATTTATTCATTGATTTGTGTATTCTTCTCCATCACTTTCCGATTGGATTGATGAACACTATCTCTGACGGGAAATAACATTTTTTTTGAGCTTGAAATAATGAACGATGTCGATAAATAAGGGGAAATTGAGAGCAATCTCTTTCAATATAAAATGAATTATGTATTTACGATGCAAAATTGCTGCTTCAAACTCTTTACTTCATGTCTGCATAATTCGTCCTCTCAAATTCAATGAAATTTTTCTCGTCGTCAGAAATATTACATTCGAACGAAGAAGTAATGTCGAACAGGCGGTAATTTTCTTGTCGCAAGTACTACTGGTATAATTAATAAACTTATTGAGACGAGTGAGAAGTACGATTAACTGGAGTTGAAAACTTGATTTGATATGGGGACAATTCAAATTGAGAATACTTTGTTTCGACACGAGATGAACATATTTTGGGAGATGAATTCATGGACTGCATGTACTATTTCTGACGGGAAACAACATTTTGTTGAGCTTGAAACAATGAGCGATGTCGATAGATAAGAAGGCATTGAAATCAATCCTTTTCAATATAAAAGAAATAATTTCTCGGTCTAAATACTTTGATGGTAATTCTCCCTTCTCCGCGACCAAATTATTGTTCGACCCATGAAATCATGTATTCACTATCCAAAATTGCTGCTTCAAACTCTTTACTTCATGTCTGCATAATTCATCCTCTCAAATTCAATGAAATTTTTCTCGTCGTTAGAAATATTACATTCGAACGAAGAAGTAATGTCGAAAAGGCGGTAATTTTCTTGTCGCAAGTACTACTGGTATAATTAATAAACTTATTGAGACGAGTGGGAAGTACGATTAACTGGAGTTGAAAACTTGATGTTGATATGGGGACAATTCAAATTGAGAATACATTGTTTCAACACAAGATGAACATGCACGGAGTGAATTTTTTTTTAGAAAAATTCTAGTGCTAGCGCGGTAAAAGAGGCGCAACCATGGAAAAATTTCAGTGCTGGCACTGGAAATTTCATTTGGGAAAACGTAAATTTTTTCCCGTATTTCTGTGAAAATTTCACAGAAATCCCCAGAAATTGTAGCAGAAATTCTGAGAAATTTTACCTTAACAGCACTAGAATTTTTCACAACCAGTGGATTGTGATTTTTTTCAGTAGTCATACTAGAATTTTTCAAGAAAATTTCTCTCCGTGTATTTTGGGGGATGAACTTTTCGACTGAATGTACTATTTCTGACGGGACTCAACATTTTGTTGAACTTGAAACAATGAGCGATGTCTCATTGTCATAAGAAGGAATCGAAATCAATCCTTTTTAATACGAAAGAAATCATTTCTCTGCACAAATACTTCTCCCTTAGTGAGGGAAAAATCTACTATCCACGACGAAATTATTGCTCGACCCATAAGATCATATATTGACCCTCCAAAATTACTGATTCAAACTCTTTACTCCATATCTACATCATTCATCGCTTCAATGTAAGAAACTGATCGCCGATAAAATAATTTATTTCAATTGTAAACAGATAAAATCATACGAAAAACTCGAGTGCCCCGACGAGAGGCGAAAATTGGCACGTGAGATATACGACAACTACATAATGAAGGAACTTCTGGCGCATTCGCACGTAAATATTTCATTACCCCTAAATTTCGTTTTCTTCCACTTAACTCGGATGACTAGGACGAACCTTTGATAATGCTCGCCTTTTCGTTTCATTATTGCTGCAGGAATATTCCAGTGAAGCTGTCGCTCACGTACACAAATATCTCATGAAGAACGAGGTGCCGGTGAATTTATTCGAGGTAAGTGTTTTAAAATTCATAAAGCAATTGCAGAAACGTCAAAGTAATAACTAATGTTCTCCAATTGCAGCCTTACATCGAGGAGATTTTCAATCATTTGAGAGGAGAACCATTCAGAAAGTTCCTGGAGAGGTGAATATCACGCGAATGAACAATGAAAGATAAATAGGGGGAGGGGGTGGGGCAAAATGGAACAGTATCGAATTTCGTTGTTTAAGGGTCAAACTGGAGAGACCAACGAAGTCATTAGAAGAATCACATTTTCTTGGATTTTAAATGGGAGAGACAAGCGGAGGGGTCAAGAGGGTCAAACGGGAGAGGCCAGCGAAGTGATCACTCCACTCGTCTCTCCCTTTAGACTCTTAACAACGTTTGACCCTTCTGATAACTCGGCTCGTCTCTCTCGTTTGACCCTTAAAACAATATGACCCTTCACCTGTCTCTCCCATTTGACCCTTAAGACTGCTTAACCCTAAACAAAATTTGACCCTTCATAATTTTTTTTTGTAATAGAGATGAAAAAAAGGTATTTGAATTTTGCCCCACATTATTTTTTTCATATCGTTCTACTTTGACCCACGCTCTTCTGAAAACGTCGAATTTTAATGATCAGGGAAGAGTGTTTACAGATCAGATAGTGTGAAGGGTCAAATGGGAGAGAAATGCGGAGGGGTCAAGAGGGTCAAACGGGAGAGACAAGCGAAGTGATCGCTTCATTTGTCTCTCCCATTTCACACTTGAGAACGTTTGACCCTTCTGATTACTCTACTTGTTCCTCCCGTCTGATCCTGAAGAAAATTTGACCCTTCACCTGTCTCTCCCATTTGACCCTTAAGACTGCTTAACCCTAAACAAAATTTGACCCTTCATAATTTTTTTTTGTAATAGAGATGAAAAAAAGGTATTTGAATTTTGCCCCACATTATTTTTTTCATATCGTTCTACTTTGACCCACGCTCTTCTGAAAACGACGAATTTTACTGATCAGGGAAGAGTGTTTACAGATCAGATAGTATTGAGGGTCAAATGGGAGAGACATGCGGAGGGGTCAAGAGGGTCAAACGGGAGAGACAAGCGAAGTGATCGCTTCATTTGTCTCTCCCATTTCACACTTGAGAACGTTTGACCCTTCTGATTACTCTACTTGTTCCTCCCGTCTGATCCTGAAGAAAATTTGACCCTTCACCTGTCTCTCCCATTTGACCCTTAAGACTGCTTAACCCTAAACAAAATTTGACCCTTCATAATTTTTTTTTGTAATAGAGATGAAAAAAAGGTATTTGAATTTTGCCCCACATTATTTTTTTCATATCGTTCTACTTTGACCCACGCTCTTCTGAAAACGTCGAATTTTAATGATCAGGGAAGAGTGTTTACAGATCAGATAGTGTGAAGGGTCAAATGGGAGAGAAATGCGGAGGGGTCAAGAGGGTCAAACGGGAGAGACAAGCGAAGTGATCACTTCATTTGTCTCTCCCATTTCACACTTGAGAACGTTTGACCCTTCTGATTACTCTACTTGTTCCTCCCGTCTGATCCT
>NW_021680488.1:658851-694574 GCF_001412515.2 Diachasma alloeum
TGACCCTTCACCTGTCTCTCCCATTTGACCCTTAAGACTGCTTAACCCTAAACAAAATTTGACCCTTCATAATTTTTTTTTGTAATAGAGATGAAAAAAAGGTATTTGAATTTTGCCCCACATTATTTTTTTCATATCGTTCTACTTTGACCCACGCTCTTCTGAAAACGACGAATTTTACTGATCAGGGAAGAGTGTTTACAGATCAGATAGTATTGAGGGTCAAATGGGAGAGACATGCGGAGGGGTCAAGAGGGTCAAACGGGAGAGACAAGCGAAGTGATCACTTCATTTGTCTCTCCCATTTCACACTTGAGAACGTTTGACCCTTCTGATTACTCTACTTGTTCCTCCCGTCTGATCCTTAAAAAAATTGGACTCTCCACCTGTCACTTCCGTTTGACCCTAAAGCACATATGACCCTTCATAATTTTTTTAGTAATAAAGGTGGAAAAAGAAGTGAAGAACTACATTCGTTGTTTTCTACCATTCCACTTTGCCTCACGCTCCCCTACATGAAAAACATGCTCCATTGCCATTCAAAATCACCTTGTCATCGTACTCCCAATCCCGATTCTATCGCCTGCCAATTATTGTCGCGTGTTGCGGAACCTGTCATTGATATTCCGTTTGGTAATCTCATTCATTGTCCCTCATTTTTTTTACATAATATCAGTCAGTAGCACACATAGCGCAGAAAAAAAAATATCGGTTATAAATAACTAGAATCGAAGGCTTGAAATCCCTTGCGAGTCTCTCTCAGCTCTGTCATCACTCCTGAGGACATTTATCTATTTTCATTCCATATCTTACATTGTGACGTCTGTCGAAAAAATCATTTCATTGACTTTTTTGCTGATGAAGAAATTTCAAAAAGAAAAAACAACAAGAGTATAGACTAGACTAAAAGGAAATATTCTACACCTACCTGCGAATGGCCGATTCTTTTTAATTGTAAATCAACCCTAACACTCAATTTTGCCCCTTCTGACTAGAGATGCAAAATGACCGTCATTTTTTAAATCGCATCATATGACCAAAAAATGACGTCTTGTGACGGTCATGCAACACAAAATTTTTCCAACTAAAAATGATGGTCACAAGTAATTTGTAAGTAAATTGATGGCAAACCATCTATACAGATGCATAATGATGGTCATATCTAGTTCCTAATTTGCGACGGTCATAAATAAAAATAAGATCTATTTATAAATATAACAATGTCCATGATTTCCATCTCAAAATGAGCATTAGGCGAAATTCTATCTGAAAAATCCTATTGAAAATGTTCGAATTCTCCATAGGATTTCCTATAGGATATTCTACGGGGGAATCCTATAGAATTTTTTCATACGTGTGGTTTCCACAGTTTTCTTCTTCGATGCAAATCAACCCTCCACCTCAGTTATGACTCTTGTGGCCCTTGTGACCCTAAATTTCCAAACAGTCCCCACATCAGTAGCGGAGTGGTCAAACGGTTCAAGTCAATTTAGTCTTCAGTTGAGTTTTCCAGAAATATTTCCGAATTCAACGGAGATGAAATTTTCACAATAACCTTTTTTGTAGAGCGAATTGAGTGCTAATTATGATTGAGTGCTACTTAGCCTAATTATATTAGATTTCGAGATATTCATTGAACCCTGGCCAACAGCCAAAAACCGACTTGAACCCTTCGACGACTTCGCTACTGAAATGATTTCCACCTGTTTCCCTAAACGAAAAGTCCTGAAAAATCTCAAAATAAGGGGTAAACTACACAAACCAAGAGTTGCCATGCCCCAATCGTTGGTGTTCACCCCTTAATAAATATCACTCCCCAAACTAACTCCCTCAACCTGATTTACAGTGACAAATACACTCGCTTCTGCCAATGGAAAAACCTCGAGTTAAACATCCAGGTAAAGTACCCCATTTCCCCCCGCCCCAATAAATCAATACCTCAAACCATCATTGTCTTCCAGTTGACAATGAACGACTTCAGTGTCCACCGGATAATAGGCCGTGGTGGTTTTGGTGAAGTATACGGCTGTCGTAAAGCAGATACCGGTAAAATGTACGCTATGAAATGCCTCGACAAAAAACGTATAAAGATGAAGCAAGGCGAAACCCTGGCCTTAAACGAGAGAATAATGCTCTCCCTAGTCAGCACCGGGGTTGACTGTCCTTTCATAGTCTGCATGACCTACGCCTTTCACACACCCGACAAATTATGCTTTATCCTCGATCTGATGAACGGTGGCGATCTCCACTATCACCTAAGTCAGCACGGAGTATTCAATGAACCTGAGATGAAATTTTACGCGGCTGAAGTAATTCTTGGTCTTGAACACATGCACAGACGATACATCGTCTACAGAGATCTCAAACCGGCGAACATACTTCTTGATGAGCATGGCCACGTCAGGATATCGGATCTTGGTTTGGCCTGTGACTTCTCGAAGAAGAAGCCCCATGCCAGTGTTGGGACACATGGTTACATGGCGCCTGAGGTTTTGTCTAAGGGAACAGCTTACGACTCGAGCGCAGACTGGTTCTCATTCGGCTGTATGCTTTACAAATTGCTGAAGGGCCACAGCCCCTTCAGACAGCACAAGACCAAAGACAAGCATGAGATCGATAGGATGACCTTGACGATGAACGTTGAACTCCCGGAGTCTTTCTCTCGTGAACTTCGGTCGCTTCTTGAGGGACTGCTGCAACGGGACATCAACACCAGGTTAGGGTGCAGGGGAAGGGGGGCCGACGAGCTCAAGGAGCATTCCTTCTTCGGGGGGATTGATTGGCAGCAGGTGTATCTGCAGAAGTACACGCCGCCCTTCATACCGCCTAGGGGTGAGGTCAACGCTGCTGATGCCTTTGACATCGGCTCTTTTGATGAGGAGGACACCAAGGGGATCAAGCTTACTGATGCCGATCAGGATCTCTACAAGAACTTTCCGCTTGTCATATCTGAGAGGTGGCAGGCGGAGGTATCTGAGACCGTCTTCGAGACGATTAACAACGAGGCGGATAAGGTCGAGAACAAGAAGAAGGCGAAGCAGAAGTTGAGGTTTGACGCTGATGAGAAGGGCTCCGATTGCATTCTCCACGGGTATATCAAGAAACTGGGGGGACCTTTTGCCAGCGCTTGGCAGACGAGGTATGCTAAACTCTACCCGAACAGGTTGGAACTGCATCCGGAGTCCGCTACGAAACCTGAGCTCGTCTTCCTGGATCAGGTAGATAGCGTTTGCAGGGGGTCTTGGGGATCCTTGGGGCGGCGGAGTTATGAGGGGATGTTTGTTGCAGGTGGAGGAACTCTCACCTGATTTGCAGAATGTCAAGGGGGAACAGTGCATCGTGGTGAGGACGAGGGATGCGAAAATTGTACTTACTAATCCGGTGAGTTATCACTTTTTTAATCGACATTTCTAGTTTTTGGAAAGCATGACTCTCCCTCGCCCTGGAGGGGCTTCGCCCCCTTAATCCCTGAGAGCAGTAGTAGTTCAGTCAAGGAAACCGATGAAAACGTGAATTTCTTGATTAGTCGACTGTGTACGAAAAATTGTCAATCGATGGGAACAAATATTCTGAACTACATCCAAGGATGCCTCCTTCCCCTCGGAGGGGCTTGGCCCCTCCAATCCCTAAAACCAATAGTAGTCCAGTCAATTAAGCCGATCAAAACATGACATCTTGTGATTAGTTGAGTATGTACGAAAAATTTTCAATCGGGGAAGAATGTCTTGATCACGATATCAAGATGCCCCTCCCGGGGGGGACTCGTCCTTCCAATCCCTAAGAATAAAGCCGATAAGACTTCGTCCCTCCAGTCAATAAAGCCGATAAAAAGGCGAACTCTCATGATTTGTCGATAGTGTACGAAAAATTGTCAATCGATGGGGAAAAATGTCCCGATCAAAATATAAAAATGCCCTTCCGGAGGGGCTCCGCCCCTCCAACCCCGAGAGTAGTAGTAGTCTAGTCACTGAAACCGATAAAAAGGCGAAATTTTATGATTTGTCTATAGTGTACGAAAAATTGTCAATCGATGGGAAAAAATGTCCCGATCAAAATATAAAAATGCCCTTCCGGAGGGGCTCCGCCCCTCCAACCCCGAGAGTAGTAGTAGTCTAGTCACTGAAGCCGATAAAAAGGCGAAATTTCATGATTTGTCTATAGTGTACGAAAAATTGTCAATCGATGGGAAAAAATGTCCCGATCAAAATATAAAAATGCCCTTCCGGAGGGGCTCCGCCCCTCCAACCCCGAGAGTAGTAGTAGTCTAGTCACTGAAGCCGATAAAAAGGCGAACTCTCATGATTTGTCTATAGTGTACGAAAAATTATCAATCGATGGGAAAAAATGTCCCGATCAAAATATAAAAATGCCCTTCCGGAGGGGCTCCGCCCCTCCAACCCCGAGAGTATTAGTAGTCCGGTCATAAAAGTCGATAGCAAGGCGAAATCCCATGATTTGTCAACAGCGTACGAAAAATTATCATCTCGATGGGAAAAAATGTCCCGATCAAAACAGAAAATGCCCTCTCGGAGGGGCTTTGCCCCTCCAACCCCGAGAGTAGTAGTAGTCCAGTGACTGAAGCCGATAAAAATGCGAAATCTCATGATTTACCTACAGTGTCCCATCCCCCCTCCGCCCCAGGAGCTTTACCTGTGGTGTCTCAAAAATGATACCTGGTACAATAAAAATCTATGAGAAACTAACATAAAAAAAATTCTCCCGCAAACACACAATTTCTATTACGTCTTCATGAGAAAAAATTGACAGAAATAATTAATGCTCAACGATTTAACATAAATATAAATGCACCAGCAACCCCTTCAGTCAGATTTCTCCAGAAAACAAGACTTGTTACCCAGAATATTCATGAAATCGCATGAAATAACGATGAAAAACTGATTGAATTCGTTGCAGGACGAAATAAGCTTAAAAGAATGGGCTCTCTCGTTACGATCAGCATACAAGAACTCCATGGAAATGCTCGGGAACATGGCTCGTAAAGCTGGTAAAATATACGGCACTGAGCGTGACGCAGTGATACCGCCGATTCAACGGTCAGCTAATGGCAATTAGCAAACTGATCCTCAACCGTCAGGGAAAAAAATCGACTAAAATCTAGAAAGAGGAAATTTCAATTCAAAAGAAATAATAAAAAAAATAAAGCACATGTTCGTACTCCAGTCCCACTGCCCCGCAGCAGCGACACCAGCAGGATAATTTTTTTATACAAAAAAAAAGGAAAAACATAAGAGAAACTCAATAAATAAAACAAGAACAAATTTGCTGAACACGAACAAATGATTGAGTAAATTCATTCTAAACCAATTGCGACGAATGAAACATTACAATCCCACAAAGGAACATTATTATTACGTATATTTCCCTATGATCGTGTAAGGCGAATAGCGTCAATGCTGCGTAGAGTACTGCAGATTAGAGAAAAAATAAATAATCAGTTGTGAATTGGTTAATTGGAGAGGAATCAATTTCATTTGGAGATTTGCTGTTGGGGAATATCTTAGAATTTGCTTATCTCATGTCACAATTGAAGATGTTTAGAGAAATTCGGGGTAAAATGAAATACTAGGACAAACTACCATTCAGCACAATTCAGGAAATATTTTTTTGTTTTTAATTGAGGGTCAAATGGTCTTGAGGGTGAACCTACCTTAGAGACATTCGGAGTTGAGGGTCAAATGGTTCTGAGACCCAAATGATCTTTAAAGATGTTTAGAGTTAAAGTCAAACAACCCTTGAAGACATTTGGAATTGTGGGTCAAATGATTTTGAGAGTCAAACGCCCCTTAAAAACATTTGAAGGGGAGGGATAACTGATCTTTAAGGACGTTTGGAGTTGAGAGTCAAATGATTTTGACGGTCAAACGACCTGTAAAGGTGTTTATGATGAAGCTCAAATGGTTTTAAGGGTCAAACGACCCTAAAAACCATCTGTAGTCAAAGGACAAATGATCTTGAGGATCAACGGATCCTTGAGGACGTTTGAAGTTCAGAGTAAAACGACTTTGAAGGTCCAACGAGCCTTACCAGCGTTTGGAGTTTCAGGTTAAATGATTTCGAGAGTCAAACGACCCTCAACTGACTTGTGGAGGTGAGGATCAAATGATCTTAAGGGTCAAACGAGCCTTAAGGACGTTTGGAGTTGAGAGTAGAATGATTTTGAAGGTCAAACGATCCTTAAAGGTGTTTCGAGTTGTGGGTCAAATGGTCTGAAGGGTCAAGCGACCCTGAAAAACGTTTGATGTCAAAGGACAAATGATCTTGAGGGTCAAACCGCCCTTAAGGACGGTTGGAGTTGAGGGTCAAATGGCCTTGAAGATCAACTGACCCTTAAGAACGTTTGGAGGTGAGAGTCGAGACCCTTGAAGGCATTTTCAATTGTGAGACAAATGATTGTGAGGGTTAAAAAACCTTCAAAGACGTTTGGAGTTGAGGGGCAATTACCCTTCGTGACGTTTAAAGTTGACGATCAAATGATTTTGGAGGTCAAACAACTTATGGACGTCGGCAGACGAGGTCAAATAGTCTTGAGGGTCAAACGATCCTTAAACACATTTAAAATTAGAGTTCAAACGACCTCTGAGGAATGTTCAAATGTTCTTGAGGGTCAAATAGCCCTTGAGAACGTCTAGAGTCAAGGGTCAAAGTGTCAGAGCAGACTGATTAGAAAGGGTCCTTCCATCCTAAGACCATTTGACCCTCAACAAAAAACAGAAAAATCCTGAATTGTAAAAAAAACACTAATTAAAATTCTTTTGATAAATTCACAACTGAAATAAGTGCTTCGTAAAAACTAGGAGGTGGGAATCCTCTCCGGATGCATAGCGTCGAAATCCATGATTTAAAATGCAATATATTTGTACGTTTAATTAATTGTATTGTGCAGTGGTGGAAACTAGAAATTAGGTAAAAAAACAAATAATGAAGGATAACTGTGCCCTCGAGGGGCAAGTTTACTCAAGGACTGAAATATTTAAGACAAAAACATAATAAAGTCCGAAGGAACATTATTGTTAGTGAAATGCGTGTGAACAGACATTACACAACTCAAATAGACCACAACAGTACAGAACAGTAGAGGTATATTGTAACATGAAAATAATAAGTATCTGTATTCTTATTACTTCTTATGCATCCAAATGAACGTGATGTGTAAGGGGAATATGTGTGAGTCGAGTGAGCAATACATTGTGAGGTATTTAATTGATGGTGAATTTTTTGAGTGAATGAATGAGTGAGTGCTTTTAATCACAGGCCCATAACACTCTTCTTCCCACATTTGATGAATCTAATCATTAATTAACACGGACACATTGTAGTTGAGTGAGATAAGGAGTTGATTTTCGCCTAGCTATCGAAATAATGAGATTATGTAAGTAATTACTAATTATTTTTTTATGAAATATTTTAGTGATGAGCAGGGTCGTGCTCTTTGCGATTACCTGACGACGAATTTAATACGATTATTTAAATTAAGGGATATTATATTTTCGTAAGTTTAGTTTTTGATCAGGGGAGAGAGAGCAGAATTCAATAGTTTATTTTTTTAGCGTTTTTTTTTATTTTAGACTGAGGGAAATTTTTGGTTTTCAATTTTTTTAATTGCAAAAGTTTTCATTCGGTGTTTTGGGCAGTATAGTTTGGATGGAAGTATTTGATATTGAATTTGATGTTTAATTATAGCGTTAATTGAATGTTTATGTTGATTGAATCGATCATTTTTAACGTGAGGATTTTTTTAGAGAATTTTTTTGAGCGGAATGTATTGTTTGATGGCATTTTCTCCAAAATCAGTTAATTTTTTTTTTTGCAATAAAGAAGAATGAAATATTGAGAAATGAAATCAGCGGTTCTTTATTTTTTACGTCATGTGAAATGTTTATTTATCTCGGTAAGGAGTGAATTTAGGAGGAAATGTCAAAAAGACATTCCTGTAGAGAATTTTCTTAGCTGCAAAAACGATCTTAAGACATTTCCTCCTAAAATAAGTGGATACCGCTATATTTTGAAATTTAGCAAATTCTAATTCTTATTTTAGTAATTTTTCACACCAAAAGCGACTGAAAAGTTGACAAATGAAATGAAAATGTTGACTTTCAAAATTTTCAAATGTTAAATATATTATTAAATCGTTCATATGCAATTTAATATTTAATAATAGCAATAATTGATAATTAATTTTGATTGAACATTCTTTTTTTTTACATGATGTAAAATGTTTAATTATCTTGATAGCAGGGATCCCCATCAATATTAAATTTCTGTAATATTGCACGGATTTGACCCTTAAATTATTGAAGGTTTACAATATGTTGATTCAATTTTTCAAATAATATAATATTAATAATCTGATTTTTACGAATAATGAAATATTTAAAATTTGCTAATATGAAACTGTAAATTTACTACTAAGTGAATAATTCAAATTTTTTGAAAGGGGATTTTCGATTACACAAGTAATTGTCAATCTTCCTACCTCAAATTATTGATTGATAAAATAGTTCAAAATTTGAATATTTGAATTGATGATACTTATTTGCTCAAATAATTTCAAGGTTGATGTTATCTATTTAAGGGCTCCAAAAGTAATCGTAATAAAATATTACAAATTTGGCTATCCCTGCTTGGTAGGGAGTAAATTTAGAAAAAAATGTCACAAGACATTTCCGTAAAGAATTTTCTTGTTCACAAAAAAGATCTTGTGACATTTCCTCCTAAAGTCCCTCATTATTGAGATAATTTGACATTTACAAAATGAAAACTCAAAAAATTAGCTGCAAACATTGAGTTTCAGACTTTGACATTTCAAAAACAATATAAAATCTTCCGTATTCAATTTAAAATGAACAAATGTAACGCAAAAAAGCATTTTGCACTCTCCCCGATATCGAAATAAAATGAATGTTCAAACCGACATCTTCCTCTCTGAAAATCCAGAAACGAAATATATAAACGAAACATTAGGGATACAATCAGCTCCTTATTCTAAACAATTACACATCAACTCGTTTACTTAATTTATTTTACTAATTAAAAAAAAGGCAGGACGGTTTTTCTATTGCCCAATGTATAACAATAAATAGACAAAGTGGAAAACGCAATATTTATTACGGTTAATGTATTAGACATGACAATTAACGAGCGACAAAAAATAACAATAAATCGGCCGTTTGTATATTGACAGGAAAATAAAAATCAAAAAAAAATTATATGAACAATTGTTATAACTGTGTACGAAAAATGGAGAAATAACATATGAGAACAATAATTCAACCTGCAATATTTATTTTTCATTAAATCTGGAAAAGAAGTATAATTGGTGAGTGAAGAATCAACTCTTCTGTTGATTTTTCTGGGTGATGTGGATTACACCTTCATCGGAGATTTTCTTTTTCTATTTACATGGTAGAGGCAACATGAGCGCAATCATTGTCATTATTTTTTACATGTGGTGGCAAAGGACGAGAGAAGCTAACACAATTAATTTTTTAGGGTTTTTTAAATAGTTTTTTAAATAGTTTTTTTGTAGTTCGTGGAAAGCACCAGGGACGCATCGAGGATAATGTCTGCTTCTTTTGTTTGGTGATGGGATTGTTTACTTGGAAATGCATTAAAGAATTTTTACAGAGGAGAATGGGACCAATCGATTTTTCACGTCTTGGCGAATGTTTAATTATCTCGGGATCGAGGGGGTGAAGAGGAAAATGTGAATAGGCATTTTTGTGGGGAATTTTGTCAGCTACAAAAAAGTCTTGTTACATTTTGTCCTCAAGAGACGCGTTTTCGAGATAAATAAACTATTGATAAAAAGGAAAATATTACTCGTCGAGTTTTTTCATTTTTCAGATTTTGTTGGACATGAAATTATGTAAATGAGGAGGGACTTGAGGAAAAATGTCAGGAGACTTTTTTTGTAGAGAATTTTTCCAACTGCAGAAAGGTTTGATCATGTGTCATTCTCATAAAGTGACAAATTACTGAGATGATTTAACAACTGGAGTCAACCTGACTGGAATTCAAATTTTTGGAAAATGAGCATTCATTGAACATGTTAATATCTCGTTAATGAATAGATTTGGGAGAAAATGTCCGAAGACATTTTTATGGGAAATTTTGTCAGCTACAAAAAAGGTCTGATGACATTTTCCCTCAAAGGATTCAATGAACATGTTAAATATCTCGTTTCATCAAGAGATGTTCGATAGAAAAAAGTTGAGAGATTTTGATTTTTCTATAGAAATTCTTGGGCATAAATTTTTCAATTTTTTCCAAAGAAATATTTTTTCCACTTCCAAAAAAAAAATATATATAGAAAATGCAGGCCCAACAATTCTAGTATAACTTCAACAGACCTCTCACAGAGTTCCAATAGAAATCAATAGAATTTCTCAGAGAAAGTGCTGGGCTTTCCATTAAATTTTTTCATCCATGAAACCTCCCTCTCCCACCAAAAACAGCAGACACTTCCCCCAGCATTGGATCACACGCTCTGCCAGGCACGTAATTCTATTCAACAACTGTTTCTCCATACTTGAGATTAAACAACTCAACTAAACACTTTCGTATTGCAAAACCACGTTTACCTTGATCAAATCTACACTGAGAGAAAAACCAACGGGTTCCCAAACAAGTCTTGTTTGGGCCAATAAAATCGCTAGTTAAAAATTGCCAGAAAAGAAATTGATTCGAATTTCAAAGTCTCAAACAAGAATAATCGCTGTGTTTTCGATAGTAACGAAATATTTGGCTCAAGAGGCAGATAGTTCACACGAGACGGTGCCTTTTCTGGATGAAAATATATCATATAGAAGTAAATTTATATGTAAAGAGAATGCAATTTTTTGGAACTAGTAAATCAGTAGCGAAGTAGTCAAATGGTTCAAGTCAATTTAGTCTTTAGTTCAGTTTTCCAGAAATATTTCCGAATTTAAGAAAGATAGCGAAATTTTCATAATAACCTTTTTTGTAGATCCAATTGAGTGCTACTAGAAAGAATATGAGAAAAATTTTGCCATCTCCCTTAGTTTTCGAGATATTCATTGAAAACTGGCCAATAGTCAAAATCAGCTTAAACCGTTTGACCACTTTGCTACTGAAATCTATTTTGACGCCAAAAATTTGTCATCTAGGTGAACTCATCACATATTTGGCCCAAAAAATCCTTTTTTGATAATTCTTAAAAAATTATTTTCTTGGCATAAGTAAGCCTTGTTCGAGAACTCTGTCGTTTTTCTCTCAGTGTACAATCATCATTCGACAAAAAAAAAAGTCATAGCCTCACAACTGAGGAAAATGATGGGGCAAAGTGAAATTGTATCAAAAGACGAATGTAGAGCACAGTTCAGATAACTTTTTCTTTCATCTCATTACTAAAAAAAATGAAGGGTCAAATTTTATTTAGGGTCAACCGGAGAAACGAGGAGAGTAATCAGAAGGGTCAAACGTTCTTAAGGATCTAATGGGAGAGACGAGAAAAATACCTATGTGATCACTCCACTCGTCTCTCCCGTTTGACCCTCTTGACCCCTCCACCGATCTCTCCCATTTGACCCTCAAGAAAGTTTGATTCTTCTGATCACTTCGTTCGTCTCTCCCGTTTGACCCTCAACACTGCTTGACCCTTAAACAACGAAATTCGTTACCATTCCACTTTGTCCCACTCTCCCTTGATCACTAAAATTCGACGTCTTTAGTAGAGCGTGGGTCAAAGTGGAACGGTATCAAAAAACGAATATAGAGCAAAATTTAGATAACTTTTTTTCCATGTCTGTTACTCAAAAAAATGATGAAGGGTCAAATTTTATTTAGGGTCAACCGGAGAAACGAGGAGAGTAATCAGAAGGGTCAAACTTTCATAAGGATCTAATGGGAGAGACGAGTGGAGTGATCACTCCACTCGTCTCTCCCGTTTGACCCTCTTGACCCCTCCACCGATCTCTCCCATTTGACCCTCAAGAAAGTTCGAGTCTTCTGATCACTTAAACAACAAAATTCGATACCGTTCCATTTTGTCCAATTCTCCCTTGATCATTAAAGTTCGACATCTTTGGGAGAGCGTGGGTCAAAGTGGAATTGTTCCAAAAAACAAATATAGAACAAAATTCAGATAACTTTTTTTCCATCTCTATTGCTCAAAAAAATAATGAAGGGTCAAACGGGAGAGACAAGCACAGTAATCAGAAGGGTCAAACGTTCTTGAAGGTCTAATGGGAGAGACGAGTGGAGTGATCCCTTCGCTCGTCTCTCCCGTTTGATCCTCTTGACCCCTCCACCTGTCTCTCCCATTGGACCCTCAAGAAAATTTAATTCTTCCGATCACTTCCTTCGTCCCTCCCGTTTCCATACTATTCCACTTCGCCCCACTCTCTCCCAATCAATTGATCAAAAGTTAATACTAACAAATTACGCTTGATTCCCCATTCTAGTCAATTTTTTTCGTGGTGAACACCTGGGTAATTTCGCTCGTAATAGATCCTAAATGGCTCATACAAAAGGAAGAAACAGACATAATGTTTAGATTAAAAAAATCAAGAGCCTCGTTCTGGAAATTCACAGTCGATTGCCCATTTTCCCACGTTTTATATTATAATTTATATACACTTGAAAACGATACCAAGAGGATTAACGTCCCAGTGGCCCATTGATAAATTGCCAAATTAATGCGATGGAAGGAAATTATTAAGCAAGTGGGGGGGCTCACGGGGACTTTTCGGCAGTTTTTAGGAGGAATTTCCCGGTTGGCTATGCGTTCCCTGAGAGGTGACCGATATCCATCATCTCGGTGTCATCCATGCTGTTGTGGCCGAGGGGTTGAAACCTGTGGCAGAAGATCAATACAATTGGGTGAGAGACGAAAGGTCATGGGAATCCTAGTTTTGATAAATTTGGAGTGTCTTGGAGTGGAGGGAATTGACTACAAAAATTTTTGCTGATGTTTCATCTAAGTTCACTGGTTATTGAGATAATTGGATAATTATAAGATGTGATAATCATGAATTTTCATGAAATTAGAGCTTTTTAATTATGAATTGTCTCGACTGCAAGTGGATCTAGAACAAAATGTCATGAGATTTTTTTGTAGCTGAAAAAATTTTTTACAAAAAATGTCTTGACATTTTGGATAATTAAAAGATGTGATAATCATGAATTTTCATGAAGTTAAACCTCTTTAATTATGAATTGTCTCGAATACGAGTGGATCCAGAGCAAAATGTCATCAGATTTTCTTGTAGCTGGGAAAATTCTTTACAAAAAATGTTTTTTCACATTTTTCTTATCGATTTACTCGTTATTGAAATAATTCACCAATTTAAAGATATGAACAGTGAATTCTACTGCAGAATTTGCGATTTTCATAAACTTGGATTTAAAAAACTCAGTTTAAACAAAACGAAGAATGAAATCTTAAAAAATGAAATAACAATCTTGATTTTCACCCTTTTAAGTACTAAAAAAAAATATCAACCCCTTCATATTCAACTATTAGTCTTCATTGACATATTATAAACTAACATTAATTAACATACTTAATAATCAACCGATAATCAACTAAATTTACCTCTGTTGAGTCTGAAAATGCGTTCGATTACTAATATCCAAGCTCCTAGGGGAGAAGCCCCTGCCGCCATGACTCGTCCCCAGATAATTTCGCCTCGGACTCCGTGAATTCCCCACCTTGGACTGACTGTACAAGCCCTCGAGGACACTCGGGGCGACGTAAGTAAAGCCCTGAAAAATCATGTTAGCAGACTCGCTCAGAGTGCTCTCCACAGGCGAATCCACAGGGACAGTTTGCGTGAATTGTTCATCAAACTGTGAAGTATCGTCAGCGCTCTTGAGTGCTGGCTTGAACGGTGGCTCAAGTTTCCTCGATATAACGTCCTGCCAGTTAATATGTTTGAAGAAGTTGTGGCTCATTATCTGTTTGGCGTCCTCGGGGCCAGAGCCAAGTCGCTGAGCAACTTGTCTCTTCAGGAGTTTTCTTATCAGGTCTCTGGCGTCCGGGGTGAGGTATTGGGGTAACGCTAGCTTTCCTTTCAGAATTTTTTCGATTGTTTTTTTTCTGTCGTCTGCGGTGAAAGGGGGCTGCAAATTTCAAAACGCACTTCATTTTTATTCATTTGTTCGGAATCGTAACAAATTTATTCATATTCAGAATTTTATCAGAAATCGATTGCATGCCTGAAAAAATAAGGTTTACGAAAGTTTAAACAATTTATTTATTTATAAACAACGAATGTTTTTAAAAATTATTATTCTGCGCAAAATGTTAATTGAATGACGCTAAATATTCATAATTTTTTTTTTCAATTTTATCATGCAATTTAATTGACAAATTTGATGATTGAAAATGGTTGAATCTATAGTACGGCATGTACCAAACTGTTAAAAAAGTTGAAAAACAAAAGTTAATAAAAAAATGTTTTTTGCTTGAATTGCGTCTCATCGTTGTTTTTCGACATTTCATTTTGCCCCACTCTCCCCTATATATTCAATTAAATTCAATTCATTTATTTCTTTGATGTTACAAAAGTTTTCTTTGTTTTACATCTTCACCAGTCTTTTCACCTCTCATCTTCTTTGAAATAAGATTATAATGTCATATACAGATAAATAAAAGAGTTTCTCTCCTCTATATATATTTGTTTGTATTCTCATTTTGTACATCGATGCATTCTCCCTATTGTTACTGGAAGGGCAATGAACCCAAAAATTTACTGAATAAAATAATAATCATTATACGACGAAAAATTCGCTATTCGACCTCTCACTCACCATTCCAGTCAGCATATCGTACATGAGAGCCCCAAGACTCCACCAGTCCACAGCCTTGCCATGTCCACTCCTGGTCAATATCTCCGGCGCCATGTACTCAATGGTTCCACAAAAAGTATGAGTGACAATTCCCTCGCCAATGTGTTCCTTGCACAAACCAAAGTCCGTCAGTTTGACATGTCCCTCCCTATCCAGCAGAATATTCTCGGGCTTCAAGTCCCTGTAGATGATCCCCAGTTTGTGAAGATGCTCCAGAGCGAGGATGATCTCCGAGAGATAGAAGCACGCTGTGTCCTCCAGGAATATGCCCTCCCTATCGAGATAAGTGAAGAGTTCCCCTCCACACAAGTACTCCAGAATGAGATAGAGTTTTCCACCGGTTTGAAAGGCATAAATCAGGTTGACGATGAAGGGATGCTTCACAGCCTCCAGGATGTTCCTCTCAGCCTTGGTGTGAGCTGTGTCCTTCTGATTCCGAATTATCGAGGCCTTGCAAAGGACTTTCATCGCGAATATACTCCCCTTGTCTTTGCCCGAGACCTTGCGCACTTGAAAGACTTTACCGTATCCACCTTCTCCGAGGATTTTACATAGCTCGAAGTCCTTGGGACCGACCTTGTCCTGACCTGGGTTGACAGTCTGCTCGGACAACTGAACCCTCTCGACATTTTCGGAGCTGGAAGAATGGGGGAATTGCATCTCTCCGATTTTTTGGGGATATCTTTGGATTGTCTTGGTTGTGGGTGATGAGAGAGGATTGAGGGGATTTGTTTTTGGTTGTAGTTGAGGGTCAAACGGCCCTTGGGGACGTTTGGAGTTGAGGATCAAATGGTTTTGAAAATTAAAGAACTATTCAGAACGCGTAGGGTTGAGGGTTGATTGGTTTTGAATGTCAAACGATCCTTAAGAACTTTTAGAGTTGAGGGACAAATAGTCTTGAGGGTCAAATAGCCCTTGAGGACAATCGCAGTTGAGGATCAAATGGTTTTGAAAATTAAAGAACTATTCAGAACACGTAGGGTTGAGGGTTAATTGGTCTTGAAGGTCAAACGATCCTTAAGAACGTTTAGAGTTGAGGGACAAATAGTCTTGAGGGTCAAATAGCCCTTGAAGACGATCGCAGTTGAAGATCAAATGGTTTTGAAAATTAAAGAACTATTCAGAACACGTAGGGTTGAGGGTTAATTGGTTTTGAATGTCAAACGATCCTTAAAAACGTTTAGAGTTGAGGTGCAAATAGTCTTGAGGGTCAAAAAGCCCTTGAAGACGTTTGGGGTTGAGGGCCAAATGGTTTTGAAGATTAAAGAACTGTTCAGAACGTTCAGCGTTGAGGGTTGACTGGTTTTGAAGGTCAAACGATCCTTAAGAACGTTTAGAGTTGAGGCGCAAATAGTCTTGAGGGTCAAATAGCCCTTGAAGACATTTGGAGTAGAGGTTCACATGGTTTTAAGGATTGAGGAATTATTTAAGACATTCAGGATTCAGGATTAACTGGTTTTGAGGGTCAACCGATCCTTAAGAACGTTTAAAGTTGAGGAGCACATGGTCTTAAGGGTCAAACAACATTTAAGTACGTTCAGAGTTGAGGGTTAATTGATTTAGAGTGTCAAACAACCTTTATATAGACTATAGGATTGAGACTTTATTGGTTTGGAGGGTCGATCCTTAAAAACGTTTACGATTGAGGAAAAACTGGTCTTGAGGGTCAACCGGCCCTTAAGAACGTTTACAGTTAAAGGCCGAATGACCAGGAGGGTCAAATGGCCTTCGAGGTGGTTTGGAGTTGAGGGTCAAATGTCTCTTCAGGACGTTTGGGATCGAGAGTCCAATAATCGTGAGGGTCAAATAACCCTTAAATATGTTTATGATTGAAGGTTAAATGATTTCAAGGGTTAAATAGCTCTCGAGAACATTTGGAGATGAGGGCCAAATGATTTTGAGTGACATGACCCTTAAAAACGTTTAGAGTTGGAGGTTAAAGGGTTTTGAATGTCAAATAACTCTTGAGGACGTTTAGAGTTGAGGGTCAGATATAGTCTTAAGGATCAAGCGACTCTTAAAGATGAGGTAATTAAAAAAATCTCCCCTCATTAAATTTGATCCCATGAAAAATGTAATTATCTCGGTAACGATAGGATTTAGCAAGAAGTGTATCTAAACCTTTTTTGTAGCTGCAAAAATTCTCTACAAAAAACATTTGTTGACATTTCCTCCTAAACCCACTCATTAACGAGCTGACGCCCTTCCAACAAAAAGTCCTCTGTCGTGTCACTTTGAAAAAAAGGAAATCGTCAATAAATTATCATTCTCAATTACTTCAACAATCGAATAATCATTACTTACTCCAAAATAGCATTTACATTCGGATTAGTATCGTACTCTCCCTGAAAAACAAACATCATTGTCTCGTCATTGATAGCAATTAACAACAATGAATGCGATAAAATAAATTGATTAACAATTCGAATGTCATGTAATTGTGCAATAATAATTAATTATTACGTACCTCAGCAGCTTCGATAATGTCATCGTCGGACTCATCCTGAGGTACGTTATCACCATCATGTAACTCAATGTCGAATATTCCAGCCATATCTTGAATGATTGTGAGTTGATTACATTTAACAATAATTCGTTTTATTTAATCACCAGTTGTTTCACTCAAATTCTCCGACAATTGTCGTTCAGAGATTTTTTTACGATTGACTTGCCGATTTTTGGGGATATTTCTGTGGAAGGATTTTTAATGTATCCGGGGATTCTGTGTTTTTGTTGAAGCACGATGTCCAGAAGTTGTGAATTTTTTTTACTTTTTTTATGATCATAGCATGGAATATAGTTCGGGTTCTCATGGGAGGAGGAGTTTTCATGAAGCAGGAATTGGGTGCCTTCTCATTCGACGCTAACTTTCTCGGGCAGGATTTGGGTCGTTCCCTAAAAATCGCGGTTTTCTACGGTTTAATAGGAGACAGTAGAGTACTGGTAATTTACCTCTAAATGGTAAAGAAGGTAAAGGTTTTAGGATACCTGCTCCCGGGAAAATAATTTCCGGAACAATATTTCCCATATTTCCCATACTTTATTTTTATTTTTCCTTTCTGCTCCATTTTGTGATTCGTTTACTTGTATTCGGCTCCATTGGTTATTTATGTTTAACTTACTCTGTATTTATTTTCTTATATTTGTAATGATTTAATTTATTTATTCCACGTATGGCTTTATGTTATATTTGTTAATTTTTTCCATAAAGTTTTTCTTCATTTTTAAATATTTTTTGTAATAATTTTACACCTGCGAAGGGGAGAGGGTTTTTTTTATTTTAGGAGTACTCTTCACCGTTTTTTTCAAAGGATTTTCTGTTTTTTGGAGCGAAACTTTTCGAGGATCAATTTTTCAGGGAACATTTTTTCGGAAACAAGTTTCCGGCGGTAGCCTTATACCTTGCGAGGGTCAAACATCACGAGGGCCATACCTTACAAGCATGAAACGTCCTGAGGCTCAAAACATTAAACGTCATAACTCGCAAAGATCATATCTTGCGAGGATCAAATGTCGCCCGGATCATATCTCGCATGGGTCCTGCCTTGTGAGGGTCAAACGTCGCAAATACCATACCGCACAAGGGGTCCACGTTGCAAGATTCAAACGTCGCAAGGATACCTTGCGAGGGTCATGTCTCCCTTTAGACCCTTGACGATTATCCTTATTCCTGCTCCTTTCGTTTGACCCTCAATATTCGGAACGTTGCGATTGTCCTTCCTACTTCCCCGGTTGCCGTTTATTGTCGTTTGACTTTTGAGATTGTTCTGCCTATCTCTGTTGTTTGACCGTTGCGACCTTTGACCCTAGCGAGGTATAACCCTTGCGATGTTTGACCCTTGTGGGGCATGACCCTTGCAACCCTGTCAACGGGGTTGTTCTCGCACCAAACAATTGTGTTGTTCTCAATCTCGGACACACGCGGTCAAAAAGGTCTAAAATCTCCTTGGCAAATTACTCGTTTTTTTACATATAGAAAATTAGGGAAAATACCGGTGGGATTTTACTTTTCCAACCCTGTCGACCAGCGATAAGGATCAAAATTACAATTTATTGCTGTACAACTAGTGAATTTTCTAACAAAAATCTAGAATTTAAGGGTCAAATAGTCATAATTCACAAATCAACTTCATCTTCGATGATCGATAACTCAAGATCTACAGTATAAAAATCAACGATTATATCTTTATGTAATTTCAAAGATCTCATCAACCTTCAAACTGACCTAACATTTAACAAAATTGAATCATTCCATTAAACAAAATAGTAACAATAATCATGAAACAAAAAAATAATTTTAACAGTTCAATTAATATTGCTGTATAAAATGAAATAATTTCATAAAAAATATATTTTTTGTTCTTCAATTTATAAATAAACATTCAAAGAGAATTTCAACCAATACAAAAAATAATATCAATTTTTTCAACTTCAGGAAGTACGACATCACTAGCGCCACAATAGAGGATCCCTCTTTTCCTTCGGATAACCTAATAGCGTGTCCGTCGTTGCGATAAACGAAGTCGCAAATCCAAGGTAATCAGGAGTTTTATAAACAATCGGTGGTGATTATCAAGTGATTATTGATCCTCAGGATTCGATCTTCATTATTATAACAATATTTTTGGTGCTTCATCAGTACTTTATCGATAATTTACGTGAAGTGAAGGGCTAGGAGGTTATGTCACCAGTCCTGCGATCATGCATTCGATTCAGTGGTCAAGCCACAGAGAGAAATAAACAAAATTTTATTAATAGTGGATTAATTGTTCTTTACGTATAGAAGTGTCCATCAATCAGCTAATTAATTGGAATTATCGAGGAGCATTTATTCGATATTTATCATAGTCTGTCGTTTGTTGCTGTCAAAATCGTTGGGGTTATGGTTGTTATTGTTAATGATTAATTGTTAATTTGTTTTTTTATTGTGATTTAATTGATCATTTCAGTCATGGTGCGAATGAACGTTCTTAGTGATGCTCTCAAAAGCATCAACAATGCTGAGAAGAGGGGCAAGAGGCAGGTGCTCCTCCGTCCCTGCTCCAAAGTCATCGTCAAGTTCCTCACAGTCATGATGAAGCATGGTAATTAATGAGAGAATAGTACGAGAAATATGTACATTTCATTTTTTTATTAATCTTGACGACTCACTGAATTTTCAATGAAATTTAACTTGATGAAAGTAGAATTATTTCCCTTTGTGAGAAGTTCATTTAATATTTGTCTTATGAGCATTAAAAAATTATCAAAAATGTCCGTTTTGCTCCACCCTCGCCTGGTGTAACGAATCCCTAATATTTCCAATTGCATTCCATCTTTTAAGGTAAATGTACCTATGGTCGTCTCTGTTCCTATGTTCGTCCAGTTTTCGCGAGCTAACAGATTTGAATCATTTTGATAGTCCCAAGAATCTATTAAGTGTAAAATACGATTGGAGGTGTTATTTTAGTTGACCAGGAAAGTTATCTACACCAATGGACAGTTATTTATTGAAAAATAAGAGAGAAAAATCCCATTCACATCAACTTGTGCCACGACAGAGTGAATTCTTAAGGGGAAACGGAACCCCTTTGTCCATATGAACTTTGAGAAATGTGTTTTCTCCTGCAATTATTATTTTTTATTTATGAAACTACTTCATTAACCCAACAATACAATGATCGNACGGAACCCCTTTGTCCATATGAACTTTGAGAAATGTGTTTTCTCCTGCAATTATTATTTTTTATTTATGAAACTACTTCATTGACTCAACAATACAATGATCGAGTCGATAAAGTAGTTTCATAGATAAAAATTAATAATTGTAGGAGAAAACACAATTCTAAAAATTCATATACACACAAGGGTTCCGTTTCCCCTTAAGCCGTAAATTAAGAAACTTACAATTTTTTAATGTTGATATCTCCGTCCTAATAGTAAAATGGGATTAAAAATCCCTTGCCTGAGGTTTCGAAAAATTAAAAATTCAGTAAAAATTCATAAATTATGATATCTTAATATTTCACTGATATATCGGCAATTGAAAGAATAGGTACAATGAAAATGGCATTAATTCTATGCTCGGTTTGCAACCAACTGTCTACTGGTAACGGACCAAACGGATGAAAAAATCATTTGAAAGGTTGGACACTCCAATTGAAATATAATTTTGTGACTCGAGATATTTTTTAATGTTGTTTTATCGCAAAATACGATACTCACAATGTTGTTAGTTGGATGTAATCTATTCATATCACTCAAATCAGGAGACGAGGATAGGGACATGTGTCAAATGTACATGGGACAAGTGAGCGAGCGTAGGCACAGGAGACTTTTCAAATTTATGGACGATTATTTATTTACAAATAGTAGTTGTCATGATTAATATAAGTGAATTCTAATCCTGAAGGTTTTACCCTCTTATGTCTAATTTAAAGCATCTCATCTTCACACTCATTTCGAAAGAAATATTGGACTAATGATGTGTTCTCCTTGGCTAGACGAGCGTAAGGTCATTTACCTGCATGAATTTTTTTTTCCTCTTCAGACCTGTCCTGAAAGGACAGAATACGAGAATACGAAATCACTACTCAAGCGGATTAACTAATTAACTAATTTATTCGCATCACTCAATTTGTTCTATTCATGTTTTAAATCTTCATTCTAATTCAATAAACTCCTATCAGTTAATACCTACCGATATTACATTTAGCTTTGAGGAAATGTGGGAAAGGTATTTATGGAGATGTTGATGGTCTTTCGTTTTTTATTAAAGGCTACATTGGAGAGTTTGAGATTGTCGATGATCACAGAAGTGGAAAGGTCGTCGTCAACCTCTCGGGGAGATTGAACAAGTGCGGTGTTATCTCACCGAGGTTCGACGTACCCATCACAGACATTGAGAAGTGGACCAACAATCTTCTTCCATCCCGTCAATTTGGGTAATTTACCGTTATTCATTATCTATAATCATGAAGAGTTGTGAAATGAGTGGAATGCGACAATTTTTCTAAAGTTGGCATTATTCTGGTGATGAATCATTTTAGGGAGAAATTTGTTCTCAAATTTTCTTTATTAATCCACTCATTATAGAGATCATTCGTAAATTAGAAGAAGTGGAAAATGGACTTGACTGCAAAATTGTAATTTTTATGAAATCAGAGGTTCTTAACTATGAAATTATCTCGCATGCGAGTGAAGTTAGGAGAAAATGTCGTTAAATTTTTCTTGTAATTGAAAAAATTCTCATCAAAAATGATCTTATGACATTTTTTCCTAGGTTTACTAATTATCCAAATAATTAAACAATTCCATGGAATTATAGTTTATCAATCATTAAATTATCCCCAATACAAATGGATTTAGAAGAAAATGTCATTAATTAAAACTTTCTTGTGCACTTGAATATCCTTAATTTATGTTTCACCTTGTCAATTCAATTTTGAATAAAATTAAATAAAATGATGAACGTCCTAACATTGGGAATTTGTGCTTACAGATATGTTGTTTTGACTACCAGTGGTGGTATCATGGACCACGAGGAGGCCAGGAGGAAACACTTGGGAGGCAAGATCCTTGGATTCTTCTTCTAAATTTTTAATTTATAGAAAATAAAAAAAGACCTGTCTTAATCTCGTTTGTTGTCTATTTCCTCCCTCTTCCATCCCACTTTATGAATTTTATTCGTTCAGAGGAGGCTGCAATGACTCTTTCGCATAATAAATTCAAAGTAATTAACATTCCAAAATATTTGAGAGAAGAAATTCATGTGGAATCCTAGGGAATAACGAACGAAGTCTGTTAACAATTTATCTCGATGATGAATGGTCCCTTGAGACGTTCCGAAATGTTTTGTGCAAATTGTTATTTAAAAAAATCTCGATAGAAGTAGTTTTTACATCCACAAAACTTTCGTGAGATCATGTGAGATGGACAAACTTTGGGGGCGACTATTTTTAAAAAATCCAAATTTGCGTAAACAATTTTTTTTCTCTAAATTGGAGAAAAGGTTAAATTACGTGCAGAAAACAAAATTAGTGTCCTGAAAGCATTATCTACACTAATTAATTATTGAATTTTAGGTGAGCTATTTTAGCTGTATAGGAGTGCGGTCGGTTCTCGCGTGCGCCCCATTCTGTTATGAGCGCGTACTTGGCGAGAGACGCTACCGCATCCCCTGAAAAATCTGTGATAAAGCATGACTTTAATCACCTTCGCGAGGTGTAATCTTCGCGAACCTTCACGGTTTACGATAAAAGGTAACGTCGGCTGGTTTTTTACATTGTTTACATTTATTTCGTAAATTACGGGATTTTTACAATTATGTCATGTAAAAAATTGCGGTTATCGACAGATGCCCAACCCTGTCTCCCTGTGCCCTAGCTCCTCCTACCCCCGCTAGATGTCACCAGCCCCCTAGAATCCCAGCCCCTATCCTCGGGGGAAATACGGTCGCGCCTGCCCTGCGATTGGCCCCTCACTACTCCCCCCCCCCCCACTCAGAATGCCGACGTACCGTGAATTCGAGGTGCATTCCACAGTGAAGCGCAAGCGAGTCTCGACTGTTTGATTGTGTCTCCTGCCGCCTGTCGTGTGTTCCCCGATAAAAGTGAAAAACCAACAGATTCTCTCGCAGTTCCTCCCCCCAGTGCCCCACCAATCCCTCAAAAATAATTGAACCCCTAATTAATCCGTTCGACAATCGCTGGAAGAAATTTTACAGCTGTTGTCAAACAAAACAAATAATCCGGTGGCTCGCGATCGAAAATCGTTTACGTTTCCAACCTGATGCTAGGCTGGGTCTCCGCAGGGTTGCCAGGTTTGTCCTAAAGGTGAACGTAAACCCATTCTACCCCGCAAGACAAAAAAAAGTGACGAAGGATTATAATCGCCGAGAAAAACCGAAAAAAATAGAGAACAAGTGATTTAATGAGGAAAAATGTGCGATTAATTTCGATTTTTGCAGTGATTACTCGTTAATTTTAATGAAAAATCTGTGACTCGTGGGGATTAATCATTGTGACCAGGTGATGAGAGAAATAAAAGATGAAACGAAGACGGAATAGATGACTCGATTTAATTTATGTGGACGTGAGAAACAACGAAGTGGTTTTTCTCCTATTTTTGTGAGAACAATTGAGTTTGAGACAATGGGAAGGTACCGGTGGAACAGTTCCTATTGGTCTGTCGTGTGAATTGTGCGTCGGGCTGAGATTGTTTGTAATTTATATTAATATTTAAAGGGGGATTGTGAGTGAGGGGTCATCGAATCAGTGGGAAAATGGGATTTAGGATGAGATTCACGACGCTACTGGGGATTTTCGTTACGGTACATCTACTGGCGAGTGCGGGGACCGCCACAGGTGAGTGATGATGATTTATTTTGGGGGATTTGATTGGAGTTGATGTGTCATGAGGTTTTTTTGGTGAGAATTCAGTTGTTGAGGGATTTAAATTGTATTCAAGTGGGAATTTTTGGGGCAGTTGATTTTTCACATTTTGGAATTGTTGATTTATCTTGAGAACGAGTGGTTTAGGGGGAAATGTTATAGGAGCTTTTTTGTAGCTGAGGAAATTCTCTACAAAAAATTTCTTGTGACATTTCCTCCTAAATCTACTCATTATTGAAATAAGTTGATAGTTAGAAAATGTGAGAAGTAGACTCACTGCAGAACTGAATTTTCATAAAATTAAAGTTTGTTAATCACGTCATTTTCTCGAAAACGAGTGGATGTAGGAGGAAATGTCTTCAGAGCTTTCTGTAGCTGAAGAAATTCTCTACAAAAAAAATCTTGTGATGTTTTCTCCTAAATCCACTCATAATCGTGATAATTCAGCAATTAGAAGATGTGGAAACTACATGCGACTGCAGAATTGAAATTTTCATGAAGTTGAGTGTCTTGATTATGAAATTCTCTCGCACACGAGGGAATTTTTGTTACGGTACATTCACTGGCGAGTGCGGGGACTGCCACAGGTGAGTGATGATGATTTACTTTGGGAGGTTTGATTGGAGTTGATGTGCCTTGATACTTTTTTTGTTGAGAATTCAGTTGTTCAGGGATTTAAATTGTATTGAAGTGGGAATTTTTGGAGGAATTGATTTTTTATGTTTCGAAGTTGTTAATTTATCTTGAGAACGAGTGGCTGTAGGGAGAATTGTATAGAAGCTTTTTTGTAGCTGACAGAATTCTCTACAAAAAATTTCATGTGCCATTTTCTCCTAAATCGACTCATTACCGTGATAAATGGGCAATTCAAAGATGATAAAAATTGATGTTTTTGCAGAATTGAAATTTCCATGAAATTAGAGTTTGTTCATTATCAAGTTAGCTCGAAAACGAGTGGATTTAGGAGTAAGTCTCTTCAGAGCTTTTTTGTAGCTGAGGAAATTCTCTACAAAAAAGTTCCCGTCACATTCTCTCCTGAATCCCCTCATTATCATGATAAACACGCAATTACGAGATTTCATATTTCTAAAGATTCATGAAAATTTCAAGAATCTTTCGCTGGTTTCCAGCTTCATGCGCTTGCCAACCGAACCATCGGTTTTGAATTGAGATGAGCGATATGCCCCACCGGGCATTGAAGTCTCCAGCATCACCGCGTGCTCACCACGCCCCGCCAATAAACTCCCGCAATGAAATCGAAATAATTGGCTCCCTCGAGTGAATCAAATCCACCCCAGTTCCAAAGACCTTTTAAGCCCCCTGACATCTGCTTGCGCCCCATCCCCCCAGGTTTTTCATCCCGGATTTGGTGAGTGGAGTAGGACAAGCTGATGAGAAGTGTTATGTGAGGTTTAATTGAAATTTATTGGGATCATCTCTCGGGGCAATTGCGTCAAGTGAGTTAAATCGTTGACCCCGGGACTCCGTGGGCGGCAGCTTCGACAGTTAATGACAAGTGGCACTTCATCAACGCGTCGTCACAGGGTTAAGGGGAAACGAAACCCCTGCGTTTATATGAATCTTTAGAATTGTGTTTTCTCCTGCAATTATTATTTTTTATTCATTAAACTACTTCATTGACTCAACAATGCGATAATCGAGTCGGTAAAGTAATTTCATAGATAGAAATTAAGGAGAAAGATATTGCAGGAGAAAACACAATTCTAAGATTTGATGTAGACAAAGGGGTTCCGTCTCCCCTTAAGGTGAAACGAAACCCCTGTGTCTATATGAATTTTTAAAATTTTGTTTTCTCCTGCAATTATTATTTTATATTTATGAAACTACTTCATCGACTCAACAATGCAATGATCAAGTCGATAAAGTAGTTTCATACATAAAAATTGATAATTGAAGGAGACAACACAATTTTAAAAGTTCATACAGATAAAGGGGTTCTGTTTTCCCTTAAGGATGTATCACACCCTTTTCCCCAAAATTCACGTTTTTAGAATTTTTCTAGCTAATTGTTGATCGGATTGACGTGAAAAAATATAACGTTTTTGCGTTTTATCATTACTTAATGACTCACGAAATTTCATGATCGTGCAATCATTTTCCTGCGTTTTTTCTAAAACTTTTCGGAAACTCACAAAACTTTAGAAAAAATGCAGGAAAATGATTGCACTATCATAAAACTTCGTGAGTCAGTCAAGAATAATGAAACGCAAAAACGGTATATTATTTCACGTCAATCCGATCAATAATTTGCCAGAAAAATGAAAAAGACGTGAATTTTTAGTCCATTGGGATTCGGTTCGAGGTGACAGCGATTATTTTTTGAGGGGTTTTCCTGATGGGGCAGTTGCGGAAAGTGGGAAAGTGAGGATTTATTGTAGGTTCAGGGGAAAGTGAGGGATACCTGGGGTTGGCTCGGGGTCTGCAGAGCTTTTGGGGTCATTGGGATCTGTTGCCTGTATTTGGGAATGGGATATACCAAGAGTATTTTTTAGGCGCAATATTAACTTTAGTTTCTGAAAATTTTTCCGAGAAAACGATTTTTGAAAAAATGAAATTTAAAACTCATAGTACTCGAACTAGAATTTTTCTAACAAAATTCTCACCGTGTAGTCTCCCCTTAAGGATTACACCCTTTTCGCCAAAATTCACGTTTTTTGCATTTTTCTGGGAAATTGTTGATGGGATTGACGTGAAAAAATACTGTTTTTGCGTTTTATCATTAATTAATGGCTCATGGGGCGATTTTTGCTCCGAGGGGGGTAGATCTGGGAGGGACGAGGAAAATCCAGTTGACTGACGGGTGAGACTGTCTCAATGTGGATAGAATAGGAAAACCATAAAATTATCCTCTAAACGACTAGCTTTGAGAGAAAATGTCACAAACCTTTTTTTTTAGCTTATGAAATTCTCTACAAAAAAGCTCCCGGGTATTTTTCTCTAAAACAATTAATTATCGAGATGATTATTGTTAAATGAGTCATGAAAAATCGACTCGTTTAGTTCTACTTCGCCCTTCCGTTACGGATTAAATTGTCTATTTTCTCCCAGAAGACCTAAAAGTTCATGGACTTCTTGACTGTATCTAAAAGAGGAAAAAACTCACACTGAAAAACACGTGAGTGGAACTGTCAACGTCATTATGAATGATTCGGAGCATTAGAGTTGGAAAAAATTAATGGTCAAGTAGAATCCTAGTTTAATGGTAAACTGGCGATCCTAGGAGAAAATGCCGATGGAACTTTTTCTGATGAATTTTGTGCCCTACAAAAAATCTAATGACATTTTCACTTCCCCCCTCCCCCCCACCTAATTATCGAGATAATTTAACAATTTGAAGATATGAAAAATTAACTCTAATGCAGAACTGGCTTTTTAACAAAATTCGATTTCGTTAGGAACGCAATTATCTCGAAAACGAGTGTTTGTATCAAAAAATGTCAGAAAACCTTTTATGAAGCCCGTGAAATTCTCTACAAAAAGTATTCAGAACATTTACTCCTAAAACTGTTCGTTATCGAGATAATTGAACAATTAGAACATGTGAAAATTCGTTATTCCTCCAGAATTCTAATTATCATCAAAACTCAAGCCTAAAAGTTCATGGGCTTCGGAATTCATCCCAAAAGAGGAAAACCTGAGACTGAAAAAACACGTGAGAGGAAGGTTTGACGTCATTACGAATGATTTGGAGCATTAGAGTTGGAAAAAAATTACTGGTAAACTAGGGGTCCTATAAGAAAATGTAAATTCAATTTCGTTAGGACCGCAATTATCTTGAAAACGAGTGTTTGTATAAAAAAATGTTAGAAAACCTTTTATGAAGCCCATGAAATTCTCTACAAAAAGTATTCAGAACATTTACTCCTAAAACTGTTCGTTATCGAGATAATTGAACAATTAGAACATGTGAAAGCTCGTTATTCCTCCAGAATTCTATCATCAAAACTCAAGCCTAAAAGTTCATGGACTTCGGAATTCATCCCAAAAGAGGAAAACCTGAGACTGAAAAAACACGTGAGGGGAAGCTTTCACGTCATTACGAATGATTTGGAGCATTAGAGTTGGAAAAAAATTAATGATAAAAATGCAAAAATCGGTGGGAAAGAAGACCCCACATAGGATGCAGGTGAATGGCGTATAAATGAGGCCGCCTATGCGGTCCCAGGGGCAAGGAGAGAGGGAGGAGTGGTATATCCGGCGTGTACTCCAGGAATGAAGGAGAAATAACGACTGGAAACGAATGGAAGGACAGGCAAACTACGTGTGATTAAAGGGGGAACAAAGGACTACAGGGGCGTGGGGAAAACACGCAAATCCCTTACTTTTACGATTCCTCGGTAACAATTTTCATCGAATGAATATAAAGTACGAATGAAGGATATTTCATCAATTCGTTTGATGCTCTATATTTCAAGTTTTTTCAAATAAAATCAGTGGAACGGAGGAACTGACGGGCGAAAACCGATTTCTCATGTCTTGTTGAACGTTAAATTATTGTGTTGACAAATGATTTTGAGGAGAAATGTCAGGGAACATTCTTTTGGAGAGAATTTCACGCCTTTTTCGAGCCAGTACAAATGACTTATTGACTTATGAATTATTTAGGGAATATCTCCTGAATGGCGAGGTTTAGATGAATTTATCATAACAGATTTTTGTAGGGAATTTAATTTACTGCAACAAATATTTTATCACATTTATAAACAGACCTACTACCTACAGGCTTTACTGCGTAATGTATCTAAAGAATAATGACAGCACATCTAGAGAATAACTTTACAAATTACGTCGTAAATGTCTCCTAAACGACGAGGTTTGCGGAACTTTATTACCAGATGTTTTTGTAGGAAATTTAATGCTCTACAAAAAAGATGATGCCACATTTTCACCTAAAGCCATTCATTTCCGAGCTAAACTACAAAAACTAAAACGTTCAAATTTTCACGTTTTTCTGGATGAATTCAAAATTACTTCACAAATTATCGCATTTATCTCTTGAACGAAGACCTATCGAGAAATTTGTCACAAGGCATTTTCGTAGAAAATTTAATTCTCTACAAAAGAGATGTTGCCGCATTTTCATCTAACGCCACTCATTTCCGAGCTGCATTAAAAAAACTAAAACGTTCAAATTTTCACGTTTTTCTGGATGAATTCAAAATTACTTCACAAATCATCGCATTTATCTCTTGAACGAAGACCTATCGAGAAATTTGTCACAAGGCATTTTTGTAGAAAATTTAATTCTCTACAAAAAAGATGTTGGCACATTTTCATCTAAAGCCACTCATTTCCGAGCTGCATTAAAAAAACTAAAACGTTCAAATTTTCACGTTTTTCTGGATGAATTCAAAATTACTTCACAAATCAGCGCATTTATCTCTTGAACGAAGGCCTTTAAAAAAATTTATCACAAGACATTTTAGTAGAAAATTGGATTGAACAAAAAATGTCTTGTTCCATTTTCTTCTAAACTCATTAATTCTCGAGACAAATAAAAAAAATTGAAAACAAGAAAATACAACTTCCAGGAATTCCCGGCTGTCTCCTCGGTGAAGGCCTGAAATATTTTTACCACTAGAATCTTGCACAATTTCTTTGTCTCCCCTAAAAAAGTGGTAGAACCTGAAAAAGTAAAATATCAAGAGAATAACGAAAGCGTTGCGGAGGAATCGAGTTACCTCACTCACGCCATGAGAGGAAGTTCAAGCGCGGTTTAGACGAGCAAGTGAGCATACTGAGATAAAAACCACCACTTGTCTTCGAGTGAAACTCTTATGGTAGATATGAGAAGGGAATGTCGACGAGACGAGTTCTGCGTCTATTCCAGGGGCTATTGCTCCTCTCCCTTCCAATCGCCAACAATTTGCTCATTGTCAATTGTCAATTGATTCCCCTTGACAGGGGTTCAATTCATCAGCTCAATTTATCCGTGGTCCATTTATCGTGTGCCCAAACAGTGAAGCTGTTTATTTATTTTGCCGGAAGTCGGCGCTCGTTATTCCTCAGCATAAACGTTTCACTTTTTTCGTCGCTTCTGGAGTCATTAAAAGCGAGAATAGATAGTTAAACAAAGGGGGAGGACATTATGAGATAGTTTAGGATTTTTTAGGACTATCAATGCTGGTTTATGGAGGGTTTTTATGGGAGGGAAGTTTCTTAACGATATCCAAGTATTTTGACTATTTTTTCTCCAGTGAAATGCTTTTCTACTTTTGTAGTCGAATATGAGAACTTTCATTTGAGCCCGTTTTGACCCCAAGTTTCCGGACATTTTACAGTGATTTTAGTATTTAAACTTTACACGCCTGAATTTAAATCTCGATTTTGAACCGTTAGAAAACATTTAAAAAATCTGAAAAAAAGTAGAAAGTTTAGTTTTGGAGGAAGATTAATTAAATAATTGAAAAAGTGCAATTTTTGAAAATCACGCGCATTTTGCTATAAATAATTTATAAACAATCAATTTTCCATCATAAAAATCAATTGTTCATATTCAGTATTTTACCATAAATCGATTTCATACCTAAAAAAATAAGGTTTCCTAAAGTTGAAGAATTTGAATTATTTATTCATAAATCACGAATGCTTAAAAAAATCATAATTCTGTGCAAAAGGTCATTTGAATGACGCTGAATATTCGTGATTCTTTCCAAATTTTTCTCACGCAACTTTAATTGATAAATTTGATGATGAAGAATTATTGCATTCATAGTGTGGTCTGTACCAAAATGTAAAAAGGATATCTAAGCATTTTGGTTATTTTTTCTCCAGTGAAATACTTTTCTACTTTTGTAATCGAACATTAGACTTTTCATTTGAGCCCCTTTTGACCCCAAGTTTCCGGACATTTTACAGTGATTTTAGTATTTAAACTTTACACGCCTGAATTTAAATCTCGATATTGAACCGTTAGAAAACATTTAAAAAATCTGAAAAAAAGTAGAAAGTTTAGTTTTGGAGGAAGATTGATTAAATAATTGAAAAAGTGCAATTTTTGAAAATCACGCGCATTTTCTATAAATAATTTATAAACAATCAATTTTCCATCATAAAAATCAATTGTTCATATTCAGTATTTTACAATAAATCGATTTCATACCTAAAAAAATAAGGTTTCCTAAAGTTGAAGAATTTGAATTATTTATTCATAAAAGAATAAACGGTTCAAATACGAGTGGATTTAGGAGGCACCGTCGTCGAACATTTTTTGTATGTGAAAAACTTCTCTACAAAAATGTCTTTTGACTTTTCTCCTAAATTGGAAGATGTGAATAATTGTTTTACGATGCAAAATTGTAAGTTTCATGAAATTGAAATGTGTTAATTATCACTATTGGAGCAAAATTTGCATAACTTTTTTTTTCCATCTCCATTACTCAAAAAATGATGAAGGGCCAATGTTCTCATAAGGGTTAAACGGGAGAGACGAACAGAGTAATTAAAAGGGTCAAAAGTTCTTAAGGGTCTGATGGGAAAGACGAGTGGAGGGATCACTTCGTTCGTCTTTCCCGCTCGTCTCACCCTCTTGATCTCTCCGTCCATCTCTCCCATTTGACCCTCAGCACTGTTTGACCCGTAAACCAATACCGTTCCACTTTGCCCCACTCTCCCCTGATGATTAAAATTCTACGTGAGGAGGGCGGGAGTTAAAGTGGAACAGTATCAAAAAAGAATTGAAGGGCAAAATTAAGATAACTTTCTTTTCCATCTCCATTACTCAAAAAAATGAAAAAGAGTCAAATGTTCTTCAGGGTCAAAGAGGAGAGACAGGTGAAGGGTTGGACCTTCTTAAGAATTTGATGGGAGAGACGAGTGGAATGATCACTTCGTTCGTCTCTCCCGTTTGACCCTCTTGATCCCTTCGCCTGTCTCTCCCATTGGACCCTTGAGAGAGTTTGATTCTTCTGATCACTTCATTCGTCTCTCCCGTTTGACCCTTAAACAATAAAATTCAATAGCGTTTCATTTTGCCCCACTCTCCCCTGATAATTAAATTTCTACGTTTTTAGAAGAGCGTGGGTCAAAGTGGAAAGGTATCAAAAAACAAATAAAGAGCAAAATTAAGATAACTTTCTTTTCCATCTTCATTACTCAAAAAAATGAAAAAGAGTCAAATGTTCTTCAGGGTCAAACAGTCCAGAGGGTCAAATAGGAGAGACAGGTGAAGGCTCAAATTTTCTTAAGGGTTAAACAGGAGAGACGAGCAGAGTAATCAAAAGGGTCAAACATTCTTAAAGGAGGGACTTAATGGGAGAGGCCAGTGGAGTGATCACTTGGTTCGTCTCCCCGTTTGACCCTCTTAATCTCTCCGCCTGTCTCTCCCATCTGACCCTTAAGAAAGTTTGATCCTTCTGATCACTTCGTTCGTCCCTCCCATTTGATCCTTAATGAAATTCTACACCGTTCCACTTTGCCCCACCCTCCCCTATTACCTCGTAGTTAAAAAACTACTTTTCCAGAATCAATTTCAACCAAAAATATCGCCTCAACAAAAGCCATTTTGTCAAAGGGGGAATTACCTTGAAAAAAAAACATCGTGAGGCTATATTCGAGACCCAACGCACGAGAATGCAACGGGTGACGATGGCTGCACACACGTGTTTGTCATCTCCGATATTTTTCCGAGTATACTGTACCTTACGGCCTGCGTACGTGCAAGAAACCCCAACAACTCGAGACATCCGCAGCCTTGACGGATATATCTATAGAGTTTATGGCGTTTATGTAGACGGCGATAGTGTGGATGAGGGGGGGGGGGGAGATGGCGTGTAAGAAAGGGAATGAGGAGAAATGGTGGCAAGAGAGAGGGGGAAAAAAGAAGTCAACGAGAGGAGCCTTGCCAGGCCGTTCCAGGCCGGCATGAGGGCGGTCAGTGGCCTCACTACACTTCTCTGTAAACTACTCGAGGATTCCCGGTGTCGCGGGAGTTCAGGTCTTGGGTTTTTTCAGGTGAATTTAGGTGGGTTTGAACTGGGGATCGGATTTTTGTGTGGGAGGAGATTTTTCAGGCTTCGGGAATTGTTGAATGTTGTGATGATGATGATGGTGAGGGGCAGAAGGCGACGGAATTTTTTTATTGGAGATGGTTCTGTATTTGAGGAACTTTCATTTAAGCGTGTACTGGGGCAGAACGGAACACTAGAGAAACTGGCTATCAAATTTAGAGAATTTTTTTGGTTTTAGTTCAGGGTCTTTTGAGGGTGAAACGACCCTTGACAATGGGTAAACTGCTGATCTCACTGATCCAATCCGTTCGACAATTAAGAAGATTTGACCCTCAATACCAAATGTTTTTAAGGGTTATTTGACCCTGAACTTCAACCATTCATAAAAGTCATTTGACCCTTGACCTCAAACATCCTTAAGGAGCGTTTGATTCTCAAGACTATTTAACCCTCAACCCCAATCGTCCCTAAGGGCAGTTTGACCTTCGAAACTATTTGACCCACAACTAAAAAACACTGAAGAAATTTCCTGGCGATTTTATTATTGTTCGTTGAGGATCATATAATCTTCAAACTACACGTCTCACAAACGTGAAAACTTGAGGGCCAATGACCCTTATGACCTGTTGACCCTAGAGGTTTTCAAGGGCGTTTTGACCCTCAACCTTTCGATCCTCAACTCAAATAAATAAATAAAAATGTCCTGATTCCTACAAAATAGTAATATATTTTTTTTTTCGATATAGCGAGGATTTATAAAAAAAATATTTAAAAACTATTTTTGTAGCACATAAAATTGTCTATGAAAATGGCCACGGAAATAATTGCAGATTAAAGAAACTCCGAATGTATGAAATTTTAAATTCAACAACACAATGAAAACGTCAATTTTTCATGTTTTGTGAATTATCTAATTAGCGCAGTGATAAGTGATTTAGAAAAAAAATGTCATACGATCTTTTTTGTGGAGAATTTCATAAGCTCCAAGAAAGTTATGTGACTATTCCTTCCAACGCCACTTGTTCTGGAGATAATCCAAGAATTATTAAACTAGAATTCCATAAAAATCACAATCCTATGTTTTTCCCACTTTCCTACGTAAAATTCTCTATTAAATACCCATTAATTATCTCTTGTATAATGAAATTATGCCTCAGCCAAGTTGACAACCTCTACACTGCGGGAATTTCCTCTTCATACACGAAATAACCATCGAATTTTCAGTAGTAAGACGCAATGCGCCACATTTTGCGGATGTCCCCACCACCGAGTTGTGTTAGTAGAGTAAAACATCCCCCGGAGCTGCTTTTTATTCCGTCTCCCTGCCAACTCACTCAGCAAATGAAATCCGAGGGCACTGAACTCCCGATACCATTCCAATACAACTTTGATTCCTTATTTCGCGATAAGAATAATTTCAAAAGTCTGAAAATTGGGGGTAATTCATCCCCTGGATCGAACAGAAAACGACAAAACCTAGTGGAAAGGAAAAGAATCGCTCCACCCTTGCTTCCTGCGGGTGGAGTGCTCAACTTCAAAAACATCCTTAAGAAGCAATGGTAATTGCAATCGGAGTAGAAACTAGATTCCAAGTTTATTCTTCGTCAGATGACTATTCAGCAAAACCCAAATTCTTGCACTATAGATACCAAGATTATTGATGATGTAAGAATTTGGGGTTTGCTAAATAGTCGTCTAATGACGAAAAAACTTGAAATTCAGTTTCTACTCCGATGGTAAGTTTCATTGCCTCTTAAGGATTATTTGACCCTCACCTCCGAACATTCTCAAAAGTCGCTTGACCCTCAACTCCAAACGTAGTTAAGGATCGTTTGACCCTCACTTAAGGTGTCCTTGAGGGTTTTTTTTGACCCTCAACCTCGAAAATTCTCAAAGGTCGTTGGACCCTCAACTCTAAACGTCTTTGAGGGTCGTTCAACCCTCAAAACCATTTGATCCTCACCTTCAAACGTGCTCAAAGGTCATTGGACCCTCAACTGCAAACATCCTTAAGTGTCCTCTGACCCTCAACTCTAGATGTCCTTGAAGTTTATTTGACCCTTAATTTCAAACGTTCTTAAGGGTTATTTGACCCTTTACTCCGAACATTTTTAATGGCTATTTAATGGCCGTGACTATTCGCACCATTGCGTGAATCACTCCCGTACACTCCATTCACTCCACGCATGCGTGAAGTTTGTGTGTTTCACGCAGCCGAATTTTCATACTGCTGTGTATTTCACGCAGTTGAAGTTTCATACTACTGTGTGTTTCACGCAGTTGAAGTTTCATACTACTGTGTGTTTCACGCAGTTGAAGTTTTATACTACTGTGTGTTTCACGCAGTTGTATTTTTATACACCTGTGTGTTTCACGCAGTTGCATTTTTATACACCTGTGTGTATCACGCAGTTGCATTTTTATACACCGGTGTGTTTCACGCAGTTGTATTTTTATATACATGTGTTTCACGCAGTTGTATTCTTATACACATGTGTGTTTGACGCAGTTGTATTTTTATACAGCTGTGTGTTTCACGCAGTTGCATTTT
>NW_021680488.1:695541-745796 GCF_001412515.2 Diachasma alloeum
CAACTGCGTGAAACACACAGTAGTATGAAACTTCAACTGCGTGAAATACACAGCAGTATGAAAATTCGGCTGCGTGAAACACACAAACTTCACGCATGCGTGGAGTGTATGGAGTGTACGGGAGTGATTCACGCAATGGTGCGAATAGTCACGGCCCTATTTAATCCTCCACTCTAAACGTCTCTAAGGGTCATTCGACCCTCAAGCTCATTTGACCCTTAACTCCAAACATTCTTAAAGGTCATTGCACCCTCAAGACCATTTGACCCTTAACTCCAAACATCCTTAAGGGTCGTTAGACCCTCAACTCTAAACGTCTTTAAGGGTCGTTTGACCCTCACCGCCAAACATCATTAAGGGTCGTTAAACTATTTTACCCTCAACTGAAAACACTCTAAAGGGTCGTTTAACCCTCAACTTCAAACGTTTTTAAGGGCCGTTTGACCCGCACGACCAATTGACCCTCAGCTCTAAACGTCCTTAAAGTTGGTTTGACCCTCACCTCCAAACATCCTTAAAGGTCATTTGACCTTAAACTGCAAACCTGTTTAAGGGCTGTTTGACCCTCAACTATAAAGGTCCTCACAGGTCGTCCTTACCACCAATTAAAACATCCCTCGGAGTTGCTTTTTATTTCGTCTCCCTCCCAACTCACTCGGCAAATAGAATCCGAGGGCACTGAGCTCCCGATATCACTCCAATACAACTTTTATTCCCTCTTGCACGATAAAAATAATTTCAAAAGCCTGAAAATTGGGGGTAATTCATCCCTTGGATCGAAGTGAAAGCGATAAAAAATAGTGGAAAGCAAAAGGAAGACTTTCCCTTTGCTTCGTTGCGGGTGGAGCGCGATTCCGGCTCAGCGATATGCAAGATCATCGAAGCGGAAATTAAATGAATTATCTTAATTGCGTGAATCGACCTAGATTGTTGTTGCATCACCTCGCTGTTGTGTTTTGATTTTTTTTGACGCTTCGAGCGGTCGGGAGCCACTTCAAATACGAGTGGATTTATTTTTAGATGTTTTTTTTCTCGTATGGGGAGGGGAGACAGGAGCGTGAGGATACAGTTGAGAAATTTCCGGTTTCACACGATTCTATAAGAGCTACATTGCGTTGAAGATTGGGATTAGGTCTTGATGACTTTGAAATTGGATGATTTTTTTAGTTATATGGGGAGTTTAGGATGTTACGGGAAAAGGTTATTTGTATTATTTCGGATAATTGTGACGAAATTCTCTGTGAAAATGTACAAAAATTTCAGAGGAAAAAAGTCCCCTGAAATTTTTTTCTAGAAGCTTGATTTTTTTCATTAAAATTTTTAATTTAAATTTAAATTTTCCTTCAGACAAATGAAAAATTATTATTTTTTGCTCTGTCTTGTTGCATTTTCCATTTACATCACTCCCGGATTCATTAGAAATATTCGTTTTTAGCTTCTTGACCAAAAGAACTCCTATTTATCCTTAAAATCCCTCATTATCGAGATAATTAAATGAAAACAAAATGTTAAGAATTGATTTTATTGTTTCGTTGGATTTTCAACGAAAGTTAAAATTTCTTAAATGTGGAATTATCTCAATAACGAATGGTTTTTGGAGAAAATGTCATAAGAATTTTTTTGTAGGTGATGAAATTCTCTACAAAAATGTCTTGTGAAAAATTGCTCTAAATGACTTCGTTTAGGAGATGATGACAGTTTTTCATTTTTCGGTAATGCAAAATATAAAAAAATGACTTCATCAGTCTTGTTACGTCCACGAACATCATCACTCTTCCATTTAAAAAACCGTTGCCTATAAGTTTTTTAAATATCCGTCAGCTCCCATACTATTCAAATTACACATTTCCATCCGTTTCATTTTCAAATGGAACTGAACGAAACCTAGGCAGCTGTCTGGGTTGAGTTGTTGGCAGTTGGGTTGTTGACGTGGGGTGCCAAAAGCTGGTGCACAATGGGGGTTCGTTTCTCCCCTTTCACCTCGAAAAGGGAGCGGAAAACACATGTGAAGGCCAGGTGTACCTAGGACACGCGGGTGGTGTAGAATAATCGGCGATAAAAAAAAGGAAAAAATTTTGCAAAAGTGACAATGCAAACCTAATGTTGGTTAGGATCAAACAATCTTGAGGGTCAAACGGGAGAGACAGGTGAAGGGTGAAATTTTCTCAAGAGTCAAACGGGAGAAATGAGTAGAGTAATGAGAAGATTCAAACGTTCTTATGGGTCTAATGGGAGAGACGAGTAGAGTGATCAGTTCGCTCATCTCTCCCGTTTGACCCCTGAGCCCGTCTCTCCCATTTGACCCTCAAGAAAGTCTGATTCTTCTGATCACTTCGTGTATCTCAAACAACGAAATTCGATACCTTTGCCCCACTCTCCCCTGATCATTAAAAGTCGACATTCTTAGGAGAGCGTGGGTCAAAGTGGAACGGTTTTAAAAAACGAATGTAGAACAAAATTTTGTTAATTTTTTTTCCATCTCTATTACTCAAAAAATGGTGAACGGTCAAACGTTCTCAAGGGTCTAATGCAAGAGACGCGTGTACTTCGCTCGTCTCACCCGTCTGACCCTATTGACCCGTCTGCCTGTCTCTTCCATTTGACCCTCAACATTGTTTAACCTTTGAACAACGAAATTCGATACCGTTTCATTTTGACCCACGCCCTCCTAGAAATGTCGAATTTGAATGATCAGGAGAGAGTGGGGCAAAGTGGAACGATATCAAAAAACGAATGTGAAGCAAAATACAAATAACCTTTTTCCATCTCTATTACTCAAAAGAATGATGAAGGTCAAATGTTGTTTAGGGTAAAACGGGAGAGACGATCATAGTAGCCACAAGGGTCAAACGTTCTTAAGGGTCTAATGGGAGAGACGAGTGGAGTGATCACTTCGCTTGTCTCTCCTTTTTGATTCTCGTGACCCCTGCGTCTGTCTCTCCCATTTGACCCTCAAGAAAATTTCATTCTTGTTATCACTTCGTTCGTCTCTTCCGTTTGACCCTCGACACTGTTTGACCCTTAACCACCGAAATTCGCTACCACACCACTTTGCCCCGTATACCCTTTTTCCTCACTCTCTCGCTAAGAATAACCAAAATAGAATTAAATGCAACAGACGGACGTCTGTTAATCCGCCGGATGCAGCGTGTCCATACGGATAAGAGGTCAAAAGGGGCTGGGGGGCAGTTCCGTTTGAGCACGCACGCTTGAGTTTCAATCCTCCCTTCTGGCGCCACTCGTGTTTCTCCAACTCTCCCACCAGATTTGCCCCCCCCCCCCTCCCCCTTTAGGTTTTTTTACTCGCCCATTCGTCACAAGTGCGCGTTTACTTGCAGAGGAGAACGTGCCTCAAAATGCCAGCTCGACTGTTCCTTTTCCATTCACACCCTTCGCGGTGCTTTATGCTTTAATAAACTTCGGGCTTGGAATATTTATTTTAAAGTGGATTAAAGCGCCACGTCGGCGGTTTCCGGACAAAAGGGCTGGTGTATCTGAGACTGGAAAGCTTGTGAATTGGTCTGGAGTCAGTGGACTGAGGGGAAATATTATATTGTTTGATATCAATCGTCTTTTGGGCATTCAATGGAAATTTTTATTGGATTTCGTCAAATTTTCACGCAATGTGTGAAAGTTAGGGTGCAGTTAGATGGGCGATTAACAATTCTTAATGAGGGAGAATCTGCTAACCACGAACAAATGATTGTTCGACCCCTGACATCATGTATTGACCATCCAAAATTACTGATTCAAAGTCTCTACTACATGTCTATATAATTCATCCTCGCAAATCCCCTAAACATCTCCTCTCCTCGATAATTTCATTGAACCCACAAACAAGGAACAAATTGATCAACCCTTCCCCTCTGAAAAATATTGAAACAGCTGTAGACAGGAAATTCCACACCTACAGTGACTGGACCTCCATCACCAGCCACGAATCCCAGTCCCCTGAGTCACCCACATTCTCCCCGTTGAATAAGAGTAAAAGGCCGCGTGGAAGGCCAACAGCCCTCCGAAAGTGCCGCCCCCCGGATTTATTAAAGTAGTATGAACAAACTTCAGTTGAGTCGTTGAGTGTAACGAGGAACAAAAAGCAAAAAGCCTAAAATAAATCATTCATCATTGATGATTTTCCCCATGTGAAGTCTAACTTTGATGAGTGTACGAAATTGATCCATGAAATTCTTTCTTCAATTATTTTTTTAAACAATAGTCTCTCGTTTGACTTCGGTATTTCGACATAATACGCCATGTCGATCACGCAGAGGCATAAATTATTTATTACATAAATTTGACACTGACGATAATTTTTGTATTGGGCGTAGAATTTTGATTTATTCTTTCTGATTTTTCGAGATTTTTTCTACATTTTAATCTTCTCATCTCGAAAAGTTCATTTTCTCATAAGACCCTGTGTTATTTTTGCACTTCTAGATTAATTATTATTAATAATACTAGATTGCCGATTGAGCAAAAACTCAACCAGAATGTTTTTATTCATATTAACTTTCGTGTAAAATTTATTTCAGATTGTAATCCTCAAAATTCAAGTTTTGTTTATCCTATTTTGATGTTTGCTGGAGTGTTCATAAAAATAGATGAGAAAAAAGGGGATTGAATTTATGTGCTTAAAGTAGTATGAATAAACTCCAGTTGAGTCGTTGAGTGTAACGCGGAAAAAAATGCAGAAAAAAGAAATTATTCATTATTAATGATTTTCCCCATGAATTCTAACTTTGATTAGTTCCCCATTTCGGTCACGTAGAAACATAAATTATTTATTACATAAATTTAACACTGACGATAATTTTTATATTGGGCATAGAATTTTCATTTATTTTTTCTGATTTTTCAAGATTTTTTCTAGATTTTTAACTTCTCCCTGACCTCGAAAAGTTCATTTTCGCCTAAGACTCTGTGTTATTTTTGCACTTCTAGATAAATTATTATCAGTAATACTAGACTGCCGATTGAGCACAAACTCAACCAGAATGTTTCTATTCATATGGCGGCCGGGTTTTTTTTTCCCATTGAAAAATTCCCGGAAATTTTTCGTCGGCGAATGGTTCCCATTGAAATTAATTTTTTCCATGTGGGATTTTGCTTAAAGTTTTTTTTCCAGAAAATGCTAATTGAATTTCGTTTTTTCTGCCTTAGAAGGGAAAAAATGAAAAAGTTAATGACGAAAATCGCCTTTTTTTATTGTTTAATCAGTTCGTTTTTTACCGACCACTGTTGATATGTCAATTTCAAATTCAATGCGATTTAATTTTTAATCAAATCCGTTGAGTTGTGTTACATTCAATAATGATGAATTGATGCTGCGTTCAAATATGTGTCTGATTTAATATTTTCCAGGGAAACTTCACATGGATTCTTTTCTTGGTGACATGGAAATTTTTTTATGAGAAAAATTTTTCAAGGGGAAATTTCTCCCAGGGAACAATTTTCCGGAGAAACATTTTCCGAGGATTTTTTACAGGAAAAATAAATCCAGGAACCATTCGCATTAACTTTCGTTTAAAATTTATTTAAGATTTTAATCTTCAAACTTCAAGTTACGTTAATACAACTTTAATTACCGCCATTGCTTATCTAAACTTATCAATCGCACTCGTGCCCCCTCCATTACATCCAACGTTTCATGCTCTAGAAATCCCGTTCAACATTTTTGTCGAGCATTTCCCTCAATTTCAAGAGTGGTCTCATCACGCAGGTCGTCCGGTATTCATGCCCCCGCCTTTGTCCGGCTTCGTCCACACAAGCCCCATCTCTAAAACATGAGAGAAAAAGTCACCGTGACTGGTTTGTGGGTCGACTGGACGTCATGTGCATAGATAACCCATTGAATCATCCATTCACCGAGAGTTCATCTCAAGTAATGATCTTGTCGTTTTGTTGCAGAGTCTTTGCAAGAGCCGCGCTTTGTACAGCAGCCGTCTGGGGTCAGCAACATCTTGATTGAGAATCGAACCAAGATTTTACAATGTCAAGCTCGAGGTAAATATAAATTTGCGATTTTTTTTTCAACGAACGGTTGTCTCACAATAATTTTAAAAAAATTTTCATCACGCTGTGCGAAAAAGTAACTTTTTAGGCACGCTTTGCCTGCCTAAAACGTCCCTTTTCCACACACTGTGATGAAAAATATCGTTCGATACTCGGGGGAAAAGTGTTTTTTGGCTAGTGGGATTATATCTCTCGCCTTCGGCTCGTGCTATAAATNTTTCGTCTTCATAATGTAATAGTATATTGTGTTACAAGTGCGTAAAGTACCACTTTTTCGTACGCACGCGGGACACATCCTATTTCTTGTAATACCTGCCGAGTTCACTGTTCGCGACCATAGTGGGGGTAAAGTGGTCGTTTTTGTGCACGGGGTGCGTAAAGTTCAAGGTCGTGCGTAAAGTGAATTTCGAGTGCGTAAAGCTTCGCTTTACGCACGTTCAGCGAGTGCCGAACTGTGCCATTTTTCGTTTACTAGTAAACAAAAAGACTTCCCTGGCCCCCTCCCACGAGCCAAAAAACTCTTTTCCGCACTCGTAACGAAATATACTATTTCATCACGCTGTGACGAAAAGTGAACTTTTCGGTTCACGAAAACGTTTCGAGACGCTTCGCGTGCCTAAAACGTCCCTTTTCTACACATTGTGATGAAAAATATCGTTCGATACTCGTGGGAGAAGTGTTTTATGGCCCATCGCAAATAGGCCGGAAAAATACTATTTCGTTTACTAGTAAACGAACAGGCACTTTTCGACACGGGCTGAACGTAGCAGCAGTGACAAAATAGTATATTTCGTTACGAGTGCGGAAAAGAGTTTTTTGGCTCGTGGGAGGGGGCCAGGGAAGTCTTTTTGTTTACTAGTAAACGAAAAATGGCACAGTTCGGCACTCGCTGAACGTGCGTAAAGCGAAGCTTTACGCACTCGAAATTCACTTTACGCACGACCTTGAACTTTACGCACCCCGTGCACAAAAACGACCACTTTACCCCCACTATGGTCGCGAACAGTGAACTCGGCAGGTATTACAAGAAATAGGATGTGTCCCGCGTGCGTACGAAAAAGTGGTACTTTACGCACTTGTAACACAATATACTATTACATTATGAAGACGAAAAAACAATCGAGATAACGTTCAAAAAATAATTCACCCGAGCCTTAGTTGAAAAAGGAATATCGAATTTGTCAGGAAAAGTGGCGTAATGAAAGGTGGCGCTAGTACGATAGAAGAAAATGATTTGCAGAATGGCAATTCGTAAGCATAATCCTAATTTATTATCAGAAATAACTGTTATATGAAGACAAAAGCAAACTAATCACAAAACCCTTGAGATTTCCCGTTCGCAGAGCCCAAGAATTGATTTTTCTCAACAGTTTTTCAGAAAGTTAGGGCTCCGGGTCCGTCCCGAAAATAATAACCCGCCATTTTTCTCTGCCATCCGTATGATCGCATGACACTGAGGGAGAAGGAAGCCCCTCAGAGCCCGAGCGGTAACACGATAATCCGCAAAAAGTGAAAAAAACTGATGATTCCCCACAGGATATCCACAGCCCAAGTATCGATGGTTCAAGGATGGGGTTGCGTTGAGCAACGAGCTGACGTCAGAGCCCTTCTGGAGGATCCAGAGCCCAAAGAGAAAAGACGCTGGTGTGTACTATTGCGTTGCCACCAACGACGTTGGCTCGGTTTTCAGCGAACGTGTCACATTCTCGGTTGCTTACATGGGCATTTTTGAAGATCCAACAGAAAAGGTAGGAGTTTTCATCAATTTTTTTTTCATCAATCTCAACACTTTACCATTCCATCCACATCACTACTCTATTCGTCATTACCAATGAATGAATGCGTAAAATCTGACCAATTTTGTATTATTTTTACATACACTATGGATCTTACACGCTCTGAGTTCCACCTATTGCCCCCCGATGAACTAATGAAAATAAATAAATGAATAAATAAATTTTTTCAGTGTTTGTACTGTTGAAGTTCACAGCTGAAATTTTAGTTTTTTCATATTTTCCGAATAGACGAATGATTTGTTTTTTAGAACTATATGATACTAAAAACTCGTTCAGCATATTTTGATAATTATTAACTAATTGTCTCGAAAAGTTGAGCCTAAATGATTCAGAATTATCTGAAACGTAGAGATTTTTTATCTCTAGAGGAAGTGTTTGAACACAACTTTTATCTGAATTTGGAAAAATAATTCAATTCCTTCTAAGTGGATCAAAAAAATTGTCTCCAAAAGTTAGGCTCAGATGACTCAGAACCATCTGAAACGTGGAGATTTGTTATCCCCAGAGAAAGTATTTAATGTTTTGGCTCATTTTTTGAAATCAATCGGATTCTCTTTAAACTGGCCCAAAAAATCGTCTCGAAAAGTTAGGCTCAGATGACTCAGAATCATCTGAAACGTGGAGATTTGTTATCCCCAGAGAAAGTATTTAAACAACCTTTTGACTCACTTTTTGAAACAAATAAAATTCCCTTTGAACAGTCCCAAAAAATTGTCTCCAAAAGTTAGGCTCAGATGACTCAGAACCATCTGAAACGTGGAGATTTGTTATCCCCAGAGAAAGTATTTAAATAATGTTTTGGCTCATTTTTTGAAATCAATCGCATTCTCTTTAAACTGGCCCAAAAAATCGTCTCGAGAAGAGTTAGGCTCAGATGACTCAGAATCATCTGAAACGTGGAGATTTGTTATCCCCAGAGAAAGTATTTAAACAACCTTTTGACTCACTTTTTGAAACAAATAAAATTCCCTTTAAACCGATCCAAAAAATTGTCTCGTAAAGTCAGGCTCAGATGACTCAGAATCGTCTGAAACGTGGAGATTAGTTATCCCCAGAAGAAGTAAAATAAAACCCAGGATGCAAAATTCACGAATTATCCTATTTTTCTTGACGGAGAAGGTGGTAAGCGTGCAATATGGGGGAGCGGCAATTCTCGAACTGCCAGAAATCGAGAGCCACCCGGCCCCGGGCGTCACCTGGTCAACACCAGACGGTCAGATTCCCTATGACATAAAATACGCAATGAGCGAGAGAAAACTGCTGATCCTAAACGCTAACGAGAGGGATGAGGGCTCCTACCGAGCACGAGCCATGAACGCCCAGATCGGGAAAGAAGAGTACTCTCCCCCATTACAGCTGAAGGTCGAGGGTGACAACAACATGGAGATGCCTCCAGCCATAATCATCGAGCCCAAAGACACGAAGATCATCAAGGATCAGCCTGTCAGTTATCTCGACTGCATTGCGAACGCTCGATCTCTTCACGAGCTCAAGATCCTTTGGACGAAGGACGGAATTCCAGTCGAGAATGCGAGGATATCCTACAGCTTCAGTGATCTGTGGAACAGAACTCTTGAACTTATTTCAGCGAACTCAACTTATTCCGGGGTTTACACATGTCATGTTCATCTGAGAAGCAGTGGCTACCCTACGATCAACGCCAGTGCGCAGGTTGATGTCTTCGAAAAACCAACATTTGTTAACGAATTGAAGAGGGAGACTTATGGAGAGTATGGATCTGCGGTGAAGATCTCTTGTGATGTTGTGGGAGTGCCCACGCCGAAGATCGAGTGGTTCCACAATGCCGAGTCTGTTGGGGAGTTGATAGGGTCTAGGTGAGAATTCCTCGTTAAACGAACACAATCGCTTTAGGAAATGCAATTCAAGACAAAATCATTTCAAGGTGACACCTCAATTCGTCAGATCTTTGTGTATTTCATCATTTATTCTTTATGTCCAAGATGTTGATTTTGGAGTACGTGTGGTCGATTAATACATGTTGATCATTGAGAAATCAGTAATTTGAGAATAGAAACCATAAAGTACTGGAATTCTCATGATCCTTGTTATCTCCAAGTTAGACTGTTGTGACCCTAGGTCAAACTTTGTAGAGACAACATCGTCTGTTTGTATTATTATTATTATTATTATTATTATTATTAAAGCTTTTTATTTATGTCCTGGGGTTTAATGAGGACCCCCTAAGGACAACCCAAGTAAATTACATGATCAACAATCCATAAAGAAAGAATATGATAGGAGTTAGAGAACAAGATATGCATAAATCACCCACAGGATATACCCAGATAAAATAATACATTATCACTGTCATCTAGTCACTCGATTTTTTATAAAATTATATGCTATCTGCCATTTTTGTTACTATCTACTATAAATTCAGTAGCGAAGCGGTAAACCGGGTTAAGTCGATTTTGACTTTGTGTCAGTTTTTGATGAATATCTCGGAATCTAAGAGAGACGGCAGAATTTTCCCATGACCTTTTTTGTAACCCTCAATTGGCTCTACAAAAAAGGTCATGACAAAAAATTTTCTATCTCTTTTAGATTTCGAGATATTTGTCAAAAACTGGCCAATAGTCAAAATCGACTTGACCCGGTTTACCGCTTCACTACTGAATTTTATTTACTTAAAACCAAGTATGTGACCAATTGTTCGCCGTTGAATTGACGTGCTGAAGGTGTTTCATGTTGAATAGTAATAGAACCTCCACTTTTCATCAATTGCCTCAATGACCTGTTGACTTCTAGATTTCACATCGACGAAGACGGATCGCTAGTGATAAAAAGGCTTACAATGGAGTACGCCGGCATGTTCCAGTGTTTGGCGTCGAACGATGCGGGCGAGGTCTCGAGTTATACTTGGCTCAAGGTCAAAAGTAAGTATAACTGTTGACAAACGTCCATTGATAAGCATTACATCGATAATAACACCAACAAGATGTTTTACCCGGGTTAATTTGTATGGGAGCAGGCAAGAACAGAAAGAGGGTAGTTCGTCGGGCAGCTGGCTACAGGGTAGTCAGAGTGCGACAATCTGATCGACGCTTTGAATTCACACAATACCCAGAGAGTAAGGAAAACAATCGGATAACCGAAAAAATCAAAATTCAACGGAAAGCTTTCATTTTTTTTCTTCTCCTGTTTTTGTTTTGGTTCTTTAGTTTTTCGAAAAAACACCATATCTGTAGCGTTTAACGGAGACGAAGCGTATTCATCACCAAGGCACAGCTTGACATGCTTGTTTCATCTTTTTTTATTTTGTGTGCAATTGTGGTTGCGTTTGTAGCCAAGTGGTGGAAGGAGATGAGTCGAATCAATTAATCCGGCGATACTGGTAACGGTGGATAATGATATGATATACAACGGATTTAAATATGGCGGTTCTAGGAGAAATGTTCCGCGGAAAAATGTTCCTCAACAACATGAATTCCCCAGAAAAACTTTAAAAACTAGTCTCAACGGAATAAAATATCATCCCTCCATAGGAGTGAAAACAAAAAAATATAGAATGCAAAAATGCAAAATTTATTCGCCACAATAAGAAACGAATTGACCCCAAATTGTACGGTTATGAACATATTTACAAAAAAAAACGAACATTAAAGATGTACTACACCCTTTCGGCCAAAATTCACGTTTTTTTTTCATTTTTCTAGCGAATTATTGATCGGATTGATGCGAAATGATATACCGTTTTTGCGTTTAATCATTATTGACTGACTCACGAAGTTTCATGTTAGTACAGTCATTTTCCTACATTTTTTCTAAAGTTTTGTGAATTTCTGAAAAGTTTCAGAAAAAACGCAGGAAAGTGATTGCACGATCATGCAATTTCGTGAGTCATTAAGTAATGATAAACCGCAAAAACGGTATATTTTTTCTCGTCAATCCGATCAACAATTTGCAAGGAAAAATAAAAAACGTTAATTTTGGCGAAAAGGATATAATACATCCTTAAATACATGTCACAACGCATCAAACAATATGAAATCCCAGAACTCTACAAAGAACAATAAAACAATAATCCCAGGAATTCTAGAAAATGTTCGCGTGAAAAATGTAAATCAATATTAATTCAAAATGATAGACAACGATATTTATCAACAACAAAATTTATCAACTTCATCGTGATTGAAGGTATCAACAATAGTCTCAACGGAATAAAATATCATCCCTCCATAAGAGTGAAAACAAAAAAATATAGAATGCAAAAAAAAATTTATTCGCCACAATAAGAAACGAATTGACCCCAAATTGTACGGTTATGAACCTATTTACAAAAAAAAAACGAAGAACATTAAGGATGTACTACACCCTTTCGGCCAAAATTCACGTTTTTTTTTCATTTTTCTGGCGAATTATTGATCGGATTGATGCGAAATGATATACCGTTTTTGCGTTTAATCATTATTGACTGACTCACGAAGTTTCATGTTAGTACAGTCATTTTCCTACATTTTTTCTAAAGTTTTGTGAATTTCTGAAAAGTTTCAGAAAAACCGCAGGAAAGTGATTGCACGATCATGCAATTTCGTGAGTCATTAAGTAATGATAAACCGCAAAAACGGTATATTTTTTCTCGTCAATCCGATCAACAATTTGCAAGGAAAAATAAAAAACGTTAATTTTGGCGAAAAGGATATAATACATCCTTAAATACATGTCACAACGCATCAAACAATATGAAATCCCAGAACTCTACAAAGAACAATAAAACAATAATCCCAGAAATTCTAGAAAACGTTCGCGTGAAAAATGTAAATCAATATTAATTCAAAATGATAGACAACGATATTTATCAACAACAAAATTTATCAACTTCATCGTGATTGAAGGTATCAACAATAGCCTCAAGGCGAAAATCGTAATCACGGTAAGCTTTTTCTGGGAAAAAACAGTACTATTGAATTCCTACACGACGGGTAGATTAAAGATAAGCACTTACCATCCAGACGACTAACACAGAAATTGGTGCAAAGAAAGAAATTATGTGGAACAATTTTCCGGGGAACAAGTATCCGGGTACCAAATATGGCTGCTTCAGACGTACCCATGAGCCTCTAGAGGTGAAAAACCGTCAAAAAACATGATGAGACAACATTCCAAAAAACATTATGAACCGTCGCTCGGAAAAGAAGCTTGACCAAAATTCCCTCATCTCATTCCACCGTTCCTCTAGCAAAGATAGAACCCCGGAGTGACTTTAGCTGCATCTTTCGAGTTTCATGACCCTAGACCACTCTTAGAAAAAAAATCACGCATGAGACACTCCCTCATTCACTCCAAGCCCCATCTCTTTCGCAAATATGACCGCTTTAGGGGTAGGTACCTCTAAAGCAGCCATGTTGTCTACACGGAGAGAAATTTTTGATAAAAATTATCCTACCGTTCTATAAAAGTATCATGAGTCATCGTTTCCTCATTTCTATCTCGTAATTTAGTAAAAATTAATGTATGATGATCAAACTTTATTCTACGTTAGAGAAATTTTATTCTGATAAAAATAAAAATTAATGTGTCGGCAGAGTACAAATTACTGTACCGGTAGGGTACAATCTACCAACCGTTCTAGAATTTTCGTTGTTATCTGCATAAAAATTATTGGACTGGAAGGGTAATAGTATATTTCGTAACGAGTGCAAAAAAGTGTTTTTTATATCACGAGCGAGGTTTATATCACGAGTGGGAGGTTTATATCACGAGCCGAAGGCGAGTCAACATTTCCTCATTTCTATCCCGAAATTGAATAAAAATTAATATATGATGATCAAATTTTATTCTACGTTTGAGAAATTTTATCCTGACGCATAATAAACTGTTTATCGCGCTGTGACGAAAAGTGAACTTTTCGGCACGCTCCGCGTGCCTAAAAGTCCAATTTCCGCCACATTGTGATGGAAAATATTTTTCACCACGCTGTGACGAAAAGTGAACTTTTCGGCACGCTCCGCGTGCCTAAAAGTCCAATTTCCGCCACATTGTGATGGAAAATATTGTTCGTAACTCGTGAAAAAATGTTTTTTAGTTCGTGGGATTATATCCCTCGCCTTCGGCTCGTGATATAATCCCACGAGCTAAAAAACATTTTTTCACGAGTTACGAACAATATTTTCCATTAATTAGTTCACTTTTCGTCACAGCGTGATAAACAGTTTATTATGCGTCAGGATAAAATTTCTCAAACGTAGAATAAAATTTGATCATCATATATTAATTTTTATTCAATTTCGGGATAGAAATGAGGAAATGATGACTCATGATACTTTTATAGAACGGTAGGATAATTTTAATCAAAAATTTCTCTCCGTGTAAGAAGTGCCGCTGTACTGGTATTAAGCGTCGCCCATTTGTTACATATCTAGAAATAAACTGAATCGTATTTGGAACGATTTCAGTCAATGAAAATGAGAACATACAAAGGTCATATTCAGAGCGCAATACATCTTTTGAAATTCCAAAAGTTAGAAAGAGTCTCTCAGAAAAGAAGCTCGACCAAAATTTCCTCATCTCATTCCGCCGTTGCTCTAGCAGATTGTACCCCGGCGTGACTTTAGCTGCATCTTCCGAGTTTCAAGACCCTAGACCACTCTTAGAAAGCCATGACGCATGAGACACTGTCCCCCTTCACTCCAAGCCCCTAACCACCCCTTAACTTTCAGCTTCAACTCCAATCCTGGAGACCAGCCCCCGCAACCTGACGGTCCTAGACGGCAAGGACGCGACGATAGTCTGCCGCGCAGTGGGTGCCCCAATTCCAAACACCACCTGGGTCCTGAACGAAACAATGCCCGTTGAAATAGCAGGTAGGGTTCAGCTCCTGGAGACCGGTGATCTCTCAATCTCCGCAGTGAAACCGAACGACGCCGGCAAGTACACATGCATCCGCTCAAACGACGCCGGCTCTGTAAACGGTTCCGCGTATTTATCCGTCCATGTTAGAACCCAGATAATCCGCCCTCCCAGTGACACCTCAGTCCTCCTCGGTCACACCGCCGAACTCCAATGTAAAGTGTCAAACGACCCAAGCGTCCCCTACGACATCGACTGGTTTCACAACTCCCAGTTGATGAACACTCGTGCGAGCCCCAGAGTAAAAATGCGAGAGGACGGCGCCCTCGAGATCATAGCCGTCCGGGCGTCTGATGTGGGCGAATACACGTGTTCCGTCATTTCCCCGGGTGGCAACGAGACCCGAAGCGCTCGTCTAAGCGTCATAGAACTTCCCTTTGCCCCTATAAACGTAGTCGCGGAGAGGATCGAGAAGATATCCCCACGCGCGATAAACATCTCGTGGGTCCCAGGGTTCGACGGCAACAGCCCTACGAAAAAATTCGTGGTGGAGAGGCGAGTGGTCCCAGAAATGGGACCCATAGCAGACACCCTATCGAATTGGGTGGTGGAAGACGATAACGTATCAGCGCAGGTCAGGTGGTGTTTGCTGAAGGATCTGAAAGCAGCAGCTGCTTATCAGTTCCGAGTGACGGCTGTCAATCTTGTTGGTGAGGGTCCTCCGTCGGAACCGAGTAATATCGTTACCCTCCCGCAAGAACCACCCTCCGGGCCACCTGTCGGTCTCGTCGGCTCTGCGCGATCTGATTCGGAAATCATAACTCAGTGGCAGCCGCCCCTCGAGGAACACCGGAATGGTCACATCCTCGGGTACATCCTGAGGTACCGTTTACATGGGTATTACAACCAGAGCCCTTGGATAATTCATAACATCACTAATGAGGCGCAGAAGAACTATCTTATCTCAGATCTCATCACTTGGAAAGATTACATAGTTCAGATTGCCGCGTACAATGATAAGGGGGTGGGCGTCTTCACGGACGGTTTGATTATCAAAACGAAGGAAGGTGTACCCGAGGCACCGCCGACTAACGTCCGAGTTGAGGCTGTTAATTCCACGTCAATAGGGGTCTGGTGGAAGCCGCCGAACCCTCAGAAGATCAACGGCATCAACCAGGGCTACAAGATCCAAGCCTGGACCGGGGGCAACTTCACGGAAAGCAATGAATACAGGTCCCTGAAGGTCCCTCCGAGTCTTTTCGATCCTCTCGCTGAACAGAGTGCAGTCATCAGTGGTCTTAAGAAGTACACCGTCTACAATATCACTGTTCTATGCTTCACGGATCCTGGAGACGGTGAACGCTCCAGTCCGATCGAGATTAGGACCAGTGAAGACGTCCCCGGGGAAGTCGAAAACCTTCAATTCGATGACATTAGCGATCGAGCTCTGACTGTTAGGTGGAGCCCACCAGCCGAGATCAATGGCATACTCACCAGCTATCAGCTGAAGTATCAGATAAAAGATAACGCCGACTCCCTTCGAGTTCTCAATTTCAGTTCTGATACGTTATCAAGTAAAGTGGAACATCTGCAGCCAACGACGCACTATCGCTTCGAAGTGATAGCTTGGACGTCGAAGGGGCCGAGTAAACCGAGAGTCGCAACGATACAGTCCGGGGTGGAGCCGGTGCTGCCGGAGCCGCCCCTGAAACTAGCTCTCTCCAACATCGATGCCTTCTCAGTTGTCTTACAGTTCACCCCGGGGTTCGATGGGAATTCCTCGATCATCGCTTGGACGGTGCAGGCGCAGACCCGACGGAACACCACCTGGTACAATATCTTCGAGGTGTCCGATCCTGACGCGTCGACAATAACCGTCGGAGGGTTGATCCCCTTTATGCAGTACAAACTAAGACTGATCGCTAATAACGTCGTGGGTGCTTCGAAACCATCAGAACCAACCAAGGAATTCCAGACAATTCAAGCTCCCCCGTCCCATCCCCCCAGGAACGTAACCGTCCGCGCGATGAGTGCGACTGAACTCAGGGTTCGTTGGATCCCCCTCCAGCAGATCGAGTGGTACGGGAACCCCCGGGGGTACAATGTCACTTACACCGAAGTCAGGACGAACAAGTCGAAGAGCATTGCTATTGAAGATCACACAGCAAACTCTTACGTCCTCGAAGGGATGGAAGAGTTCGCTCTTTACGAGATCGTCATGCAGGCGTACAACGACGTGGGCTCGTCATCATCGAGCCCCAAGGCCGTCGAGAGAACGAGAGAGGCGGTCCCCTCTGTTGGGCCTTCCAACATCGAAGCTAATGCCACGTCTTCTACCACTATTCTTGTCAAGTGGGGGGAGGTGCCGGTTGTCCATCAGAATGGGCAGATCGAGGGGTACAAGGTGTACTACGGAGCCAGTGGATCATCCTTTCAGTACAAGAACATTCCGAAGAACACGACCTTCACGACAACTCTGACGGAACTGAGGAAGTTCGTTCAGTATCACATTCAGGTGCTGGCATACACCAGACTTGGAGACGGGGCCCTCAGCATTCCTCCGGTCAGGGTGCAGACGTTCGAGGACGTCCCGGGGCCACCGTCGAACGTCTCCTTTCCGGATGTTAGCTTCAGCACAGCTAGGATCATCTGGGATACCCCGGAGGATCCGAACGGCGAGATCCTAGCTTACAAAGTCCTCTTCCATCTGAATAGTAGTCAAGAAAGACAGTTCTCGAAGGAGTTCCAGGCTTCCGATAGAACCTTCCAGGCGAATGGCCTCGAGGCGGAAAAGTATTACATGTTTTCGGTGGCCGCACAGACCAGGTTAGGCTGGGGTAAAACAGCCTCCGGACTGGTACTGACGACGAATAATAGGGAGAGACCACAGCCACCCTCGATGCCGCAGGTCAGCCGATCGCAGGTGCAGAGCAGGCAGATCACGTTCTCGTGGACTCCTGGACCTGACGGCTTTGCACCACTTCGTTATTACACAGTCCAGAAGAGTGAGAACTCCGGGCCTTTCCTGACCATACCCGAGAGGGTGGACCCCACGCTGACATCTTACACCGCTAATGACTTGAAACCCTTCACGTATTATCAGTTTAGGATACAGGCGACTAATGATATTGGACCCTCCGCGTGGAGTGCTGAGTCGGTTCAGGTCCAGACCCTTCCGGCTGCACCTGCCAGAGGTGTATCTGGTCTCAGAGTCGTTCCGATCACAACTACTAGCATTGAAGTCCACTGGGACATGATTGAGGAGGTCCACTGGAGTGGAGACCACGAGACCGGAGGGTACCGTGTTGTCTACCAACCGGTGTCTGACTTTCCGACAGCTCTCGAAGCTACTCCGAAGCAGGAGATCCTGGGGATCAAGCAGACAAAGATGATCCTCAGCGATCTGATGGAGGACCGCAATTACGAGATCGTTGTTCTTCCTTTCAACTCTGAGGGCGACGGCCCAGCCAGTCCTCCAGTCACCGTCTATGTCGGGGAGGCAGTTCCCACGGGTGAACCCCAGGGTGTCAAAGCCGAACCCATCTCGGGGACTGAGGTGACGCTCCAGTGGAAGCCACCACTAGCCAGCATGCAGAATGGTGACCTCCTGGGGTACAAGATTTTCTATCTTGTGACGGATTCCCCTCAGCCGTTAGAGAAGAAACAGGAGGAGGAGATCGAGGTCGTCCCTGCTTCCTACCTCACGCATAACCTCGTGTTCCTGGACAAGTACACTCAGTACAGGATTCAGGTGCTGGCGTTCAACCCTGCTGGTGATGGCCCTCGATCACCACCAATAACTGTGAGGACCAAGCAGGACTTGCCTGGGGCACCGACCAATCTGCAGTTCTCGGAGATCACGATGACGAGTATGAGGGTCTCCTGGGACCGTCCGAAGATGAGGAATGGGGAGATTGTGGGGTACATCGTGACGTATGAGACTGCTGAGCAGAATGACAAGTTCAGTAAGCAGGTCAAGCAGAAGGTGACTGAGACCAGTCTGCTTGTCCAGCCCCTGGAGGAGGAGGTGACGTACACATTCATGGTTCGAGCCTTGACCATTGATTTTGGACCACCGATCTCTGGGAATGTGACAACCGGACCCCAGGAGGGATCACCCATGGCACCGACCAAGCTGAGTGTTACCAAGACTCCGGTGTCTAGTGTCGATCTGCAATGGGTCAATGGAGCCTCCGGGAAGGGACCCATCCTCGGGTACTACATCGAGACGAGACGGAAAGGTAATTATGACGGATGTCTTTAGCGGTTATTCTTTGGCTTCTGGGTGACCTGGTGGTTAATTGTTTTCATGTCATCTTGATTATGTTTTTCATGTGTATTTTTTATTCGTGGCACAGCCATGGAAGATTGGCGGAAGTGTAAGTGATATGATGCCCCCTTTAAGTTGAATTCCGTATTTTTGATGAGTTGGGTTTGTGGTGTATGTTTATGGCGCATGACAGGCCATTTTGTTTTGGGGGGTGACACGAAATGGAGGGAGTTTGATTCCTTTGGTGATATTGGATTTAGATGGAGAAACCCTCCATCATCGAGACGATTGCATATTTACTTAAGCTACAAGTCAAGAATTTTTTGATTCACCATAACGTTTCACCCCTCGACCATTGCATTAGTCCACCCAACGTTTGGAGTTTTCTCATTAAATCCAGTAGATGGGGCAGAGCCGGGGGAAAATGAACAAGAAACGACTATTTAGCACAATTCAGGGGACTTCTTTTGTTGTTAGTTGAAGGTCAAATGGTCTTGAGGGTCAAAAAAGCCTGAACGACGTTTGAAGCTGAAGGCCGAATGATCTTGAGGGTCAAATGAACCTTGAGGACGTTTGCAATTGAGAGTCTAATGCTCGTAAGGCTAAACTGACCCTTACGACGTTGGCAATTAAGGGTCGAATTGCCTTGAGGATTGCAATTGAGAGTCAAATGATTTTGAGGGTCAACTAACCTTCAAGGGGTAACAGAGGACCATCGTTTCCTCGAATTTTCAAACAAATTTCTTGCTCACAATTATTAATATTATATAATAATAAACGCACATTGTTTTTCATCGTTGCCTTCAGGAGATTAATGTGCTTCCATTTGTAAAAATATTAATGACTCGGACGGAAATTCGTTCTAAAATGTGAAAAATTAGGGACATTCTATTACCCTTCAGGACATTGGAGTTGAGAGTTAAATGGGCTTAAGGATTAACAAATTCTCAAGTTTGTTTAGAGTTGAGGGTCAAATAATTTTGAGGGTTAAAAGACTCTTAAGGACATTTGGAATGGAGAGTCAAATGGTCGTAAGGGTCAAGGGAATGACAAAGACGAGTGGGTTTGAGGGTCAAATGACCCCTAAGTACATTTACAGTTGAAGCTTAAATGATATTAAGGGTTAAATGACCCTCAAGGACATTTGGATATCAGGTTTAAACAATCTGCAAGGCCGTTTGGAATTGAGAGTAGTAACTAACTTAACTAACGCTTAAGGAGGTTTGGAGTTGAGAGTCAAATGGCCTCAAGGGTTAACAAACCTTCAAATTTGCTTGGAGTTGAGGGTCAAATAATTTTGAGGGTTTAAGTCCTTTAAGGACGTTTGAAATTGAGGGTCAAATCGTTGTAAGGGTCAAGGTAATCACAAAGACGTATGGAATTAAGGGTCAAATGACCCTTAAGGACGTCTGGAGTCAAGGGTCAAATGATTTGAGGGTCAAATAACCTTTCCGAACGTTTGTAGTCAAGGGTCAAATGGTCTTGAGGGTTAAACAATCTCCAAAAACGTTCAGGGTCAAGGGTCAAGATAATCAGAAAGGGTCATTTGACCCCTAAGACCATTTGACCTGCAACTCTAAACATTTTCAAGTATCCTTTGACCACTCAACCCTCACCTAAAAAAAAGTTTCCTGAATTTTGCCAAGTAGTCTCTTTCTCCTCGTTTCATTTTGCCCCAATGTCCCTTATAAACAATGTAGTCATCCCCACCTCCATACCCCTGACACTGTCTTCTACTAAAATTCCCAAAATTCATAAATTCATTTTTCTACTCTAGACGACACCAGGTGGCAAACAATAGTAAAAACGAGCAATGGTCCTCTGAACGACTACTCCGTATCCTATCAGAATCTCCTCCCATCGACGTCGTACCTCTTCAGGGTGATCTCTTACAACCGTTATGGGATAAGCTATCCCGCCTACTCCTCCGAGACAGTGGTGACACCATCAAAACTCTACTTTGAATACGCCTACCTCCAGCACAAGCCCTTCTACAGGCAGACGTGGTTCATGGTGACCCTGGCAGCCACGTCAATTGTCATCATCATCATGGTGGTTGCGGTGCTCTGCGTGAAGAGCAAGAGTGACAAGTACAAGCAGGAGGCGCAGAAGACACTCGAGGAGTCGATGGCCATGGACATTGATGACAGACAGGCTTCAGATCTGTCTCTGTACCGGACCCGGCCTTCTGGCGGGCCTCTAAATATCGGAGGGGGTTGCGGAACTCTGGGGAAGAGGAGCACACTTGGGAGGAAGTCCATGCATCCACCACCACCGCCCATGCATGGGAAGTCACCGCCGAGGCCGTCACCTGCATCCGTTGCTTATCACAGTGATGAGGAGAGCTTGAAGGGGTATGACGAGAATCCTGATGACTCCAGTGTTACGGAGAAACCGTCGGAAATCAGTTCTACTGACTCTCAGGTAGGTTTAATGCGGTATACGGTTAATTCATCCCAGGAGAATTCATCCCCAAATTCATCCCATGGTAATTCAGTAGCGAAGTGGTCAAACGGTTTAAGTCGACTTAGCTCTTAGCTGAGTTTTCGAGGAATATTTCCCAATCTAAGGGAGATAGCGAAATTTTCGTATTCTTCTTTTTTGAAGATTTCAATGCGCTCTACCGAAAAGGTCATAAGAGAAATTTTGCTATCTGCCTTAGATTGCGAGATATTCATTGAAAACTCACGAATAGTCTAAATCGACTTAAACTTCAGATATAAAATACGTTTAACTAAGACATCAACTAATTAAAGGATAATTAACACTAAAAAGCTATTGCAATTTATATATACTTTACTATAATGTAATGATAACTTGTAATATATTTAGTGGCAGCTGAGTGAGCCCAAAAATGATTTTAAATGATTTAAAAACGAATGGCTTTTTCTCCAAAACTATTGGATCGATCGAGCTGAAATTTTGCACAGTGTTATTCCCCATTAAGACCAAAATTTCAGATTTTTTTGAATTATTTTAGCCACTCAATTACTCAATTTTCTAAAACTTGACCACCGGGAAGGTGACGGTGGACGTCGTCACATACAGACAGTCGCCAAACTTCGTATTTTTACGTTTCAGACAATTCTACATAATTTCAAATTAAAATTAGAGAATGTGAAAATCGAAGGATTGCAATGCTTCCATTCGGAAGCAAAAAGGAATATCGAATCTGATAGGAAAAAAGGCATAATGAAAGGGCATCAGGCGCTAGTTCTTCCAATTATTTGAAACAACAATCATTATCTGCAGTAAACCATGATAACCGTTCCACCACCTCTGAATTTCAGGGCTCGGAGAGTGAGAACGAGAGCGTGCAATCGGACCCTCACTCCTTCGTGAATCACTATGCCAACGTCAACGACTCCCTCCGCCAATCCTGGAAGCGCCAGAAGCCAGTGCGAAACTACTCATCGTACACGGACTCCGAGCCAGAGGGAAGTGCAGTTGTGAGTCTCAACGGTGGACAAATAATCATGAACAACATGGCGAGATCGAGGGCCCCATTACCCGGATTCTCATCATTCGTATGATGATCTCGGGGATCTGCCACAAGCGTTATTATTGTGATATACAACCTTAACATTATACAATTTATTAATTTATAGTCGATTCACTCGTCGAGATCTCCGTAGCTTACGAAGAGGAGAAGATTATTTAGGAAATACTAGAGGGGAAAATGAAGGAAGAAATAGGACTATTTAGGACAATTCAGGAAACCTTGGTGTAGTTTTTAAGTGAGGGCGTAAAGGGCTAAACGGCCCTAGAGTCAAATCATCTTGAGGGTCAAAAGACCCTAGACCATTTCAGTCTTGACTCTGAAAGGCCTTAAGGCTCTTTTGTCCTTCAATTGGCGACCAAGAGAAGGTCAGTAAACTTTTTTTTTCGTTGTTTCCGTTGAAGGTTGATGTCAGTCGGTTGAAAGGGTCAAACGATGTTGAGAGTTTGTGGAGAACCTTAGGACCATTTGATCTTCAATTCCACACGTCCTTAAGGGTCATCTAACCATCAAAGACAGAACACCTTTTTTGTTGCTGTTACTTGAAGGACAAATGGTTTTGAGGGTCAGATGATCCTCAATGATATTCAAATTTAAGGGTCAAATGTTTGTAAAGGTCAAACGACCCTTGAAGATGTATAGGGTTAAGGGTCAAATTACTATTAAGGCAATTTGAGCCTTTACCTGGAACATTCTTAAGGATTGTTTGACCCTCAAGACTATTTTACTCTCAATTCTGAACGTTCTTAGGGGGCTATTTGACCCTCCACTACAAACAATAAAAAGGTCAGAAAACGTCCTTTTCAGTGTTTTTAGTCATGATGGTTAAACGGCCCTTGAAGACCATAGAGTTAAGGGTCATTCTTAAGGGTTGTTTGACCCTCAAGACCATTTGACGCTCCACTAGAAATAACGAAAAGGTCAAAAAACTTCTTTTTCGTTATTTTCAGTCGTGATGGTGAGACCAGCCTTGTGGACGTTTGAATTTGAGAGTCAAACGGCCCTTGAAGACTATAGCGTTAAGGGCCAAATGACCCGTAAAGCCCTTACGAAAATGTGAGCCTTAACCTGAAGCATTCTTAAGGATTGCTTGACCCTTAAGACCCTTCTAGTCTCAACTCTGAACGTTCTCAAGGGCTATTTGACCCTCAAGGCCATTTGACCCTCCACTACAAACAACGAAAAGGTCAGAAAACTTCTTTTTCGTTGTTTTTAGTCGAAGTCAAATGCTCGTGAGGGTCAAGGGAATGTTGAAGAAGGGTGGGGTCAAGCGTCAAATGACTCAATTAAAACAACGAACTTTTCTCTACTTTAGTTGAAGGGTCAAATAGTCATTGGGGTCAAACGACCCTTAAGGAAATTTATAGCTGAAAGTCAAATTATCTCGAGGGTCGCTTCACCCTCACCTAAAAAAATTATTTTCCCAATTGTCTTAAGTACTCGTTTTTCCGGTTGCTCCATTTTGCCCCGCTCTCCCCTAGATAGAACGTATTTTGGAGTATCCTGGAGCTTTCAAATATCCATTACTCGATATCATTCATATCCACTCGTGAGATTCTGATGAAATTATCATATTTATCGCCTGTGCCACTTCCTTATTATTATTTCTTTTTTTTTTTCATGATGAAAATGAGATTTTCCCTGCGCCATCCTTTGTAAATGTAGCTTTTACTCATGCGTACATTCTGTAATATCGAAAACAATCATATCGTTGGATTAAGTACGTAAGAATCTTTTTTGTAAAGAATATTAGGAAGAGTTAGGAATCGAGTGTCTGTAAATATTGTCAACACACTTGACTGAAGATTTATTTTTTATTTTTCAATTGGTTTTCCTTGGAGACGAAGGGGTTATTTAATTGTTGGGACATTGTCTGTCATGCATTGAAAAATTTCGATTTAAAGTGGAGTCGTTTTTTAGGAATAGGGATTTTTATTCATACGTTTTTCGTAGATTCTTTCGCTCTACGAGAGATGTCTGAAAAATTATTTCGATAATAAATTGACAAATTGGTGAAGTTAACAGTTTCTGGTGGATAGGTCAGAATCAAATAGAAACAGCGAAATTTTGGTTCAGACTCGTCCAATGGATTTTTTTTTGCTTCGGAAAAAATGAAAAAATTGAGTTGAAATTTCGTCACGGAATTTTTTTGAAATATTTCCAAACTTAAAGGAGATGGGGAATTTTGTATTCAGATCTTTTTCGTTGATTTCTTTTCTCTCGACAAAAAAGATCTGAACAAATATTTCACTCTCTCTTTGACCTCTAGAGATATTTATCACACAATTATTTTGATAATAAATTGACAAATGAATAAAGTTAACAGTCTCTGATAGATATATCAGAGTCAAATAGAAACAGCGAAATTTTCGAGTCTTCGTTCGGACTCTTTCAATGGATGAATAGACTCTTTCAATAAATTTCTTTTTGTTTTAGAAAAAGAGAAAGAATTGAGTGAAAATTTCGTGATGGAATTTTTTGAGAATATCTCAAAATCTAGAGGAGATAGAGAAATTTGTATTAAATTTGAATTTGTAAATATGTAGGAATCGAATAAAAATATCGGAATTTTCGTTCAGACTTTTTCTATGAATTTCTTGTTGTTTTACAAAAAAGAAAAGTTTGAATGGAAATTTTGCTATTTGCAAGAAATTCAACTTCATTTCGAAGTTATATCTCCTTTTTATTTTTCTCAGTCATTTGTTTTAAAGAATGACATAAATTTTCTGAATTATTTTCAGACTTTTTTCAGAGATATTTTTCGCTCTCCAAAAAGGTCCATATTTTTTAGATATGTATCAAAAATTAATTTTGATGCTGAGTTGACATAGAAAAATTTTACTATTTTTTGAAAAATATGTCAAGATCTAATGAGATACCGAAATTTCCATCAAAAACTGTTCTATGATTTCATCACATCAACGCATGACAAACATCTTCCCCAAAAGTAGTTGATAAACAAGAATTTTAGGACCAATATCCTCGGGAGGGTAGGAAAAAGGCTGAATCTACAAATTCCTATTAATAACCCTGAGTGCTAATATCAGGGGTCTCTCACTGCCCACCACGAAACAATTTTTTAGTTTAATTTTTTTTCTATTTATACGTAAAATTAGAAGAAACTACTTATCAATCAATAAGTGAATTTAAGAAATGTTTTCTCTTTTCGTACATGTTATTACCTTTAATAAAAACGATTTATTAAATTTGTATCAAGGTTTATTCGTTAATTATAAAATGAACTATTTGATCAGTTTTTGAAAGTCTTTTCACACTTGTGGAACCAACTAGAGAGACTTGAGGGGAGAGACTTGGGGGATATTTGTTTCAGTGCTGACCAGACAGCTACATCTGTGATTCCAGGAGTTTTGTGGCCTGAGAACCACTTGTCATCGCCAATTTTCTTCTCTAGGAGGACGATAATTGCTAGTTTCTCCTTGAGATTCTCGTTGCAGACTAGCTGATGGGATAAATCCAAAATTCGATCTATTTTCGTAGTTTCGTCAGGAGGAAGGGAATCGTAATTGTCTAGGAGTCTTGCCAGGTATCTGAGGAAATTCACTTCACCTAGGATGCAGTATCCGTGGAGTCCAGAGAGTACTAGTTCTGTATTGTTCACTGGAAAAAAAATTATCAATTATTTTAAGTATGAAAAATGAGCGGGAGATGAAATTATCGTTTTTAATATGAAATATCTTTTCACCAAGTGATGCAATTTGGATTAATTTGGGTTCATTTTGAAGCATGGGAAAAGATCTTGAAAATGAAAAAAAATTGTTGATTTTCACTCTGCCAATCTCGAGTTCTTGAACGTTAAAAGACGCATGTTTTCCGTAATTTTCTCTAATTCATGAAATTTTACTTTTTTCTAATTGTTAATTTATCTCGATAACGATTGGTCCCAGGACAAAATATCAAAATACCTTTTTTGTAGATTGGGGAATTCTCGACAAAAAATCTTTACTGACGTTTTCTCCTAAAACCACTCATTAACGAAATAATTCGCTACTTAACGTGACGTAAAAATGAAAAAAGCGTAATAAGTGACATTTTGATTTTGGTAATTGTCAATGTCAAAGAAATTTTCTGGTACAAGAAAAATTCTATGAAAATATCTCAACAAATCCCTTTTTTATCAAAAGCTACTCATCGAGCTTTTTATGTACAACTGAAAAATGAATTTTTAAAAATTAAAGAAAAACGTGACAATCACAATTTCATTCGCTTTTAGCAAATTACCTTTTTTCCATATAAACGAGATATTGACAACACTCTCTTCGCATCCTCTACTCCTCTCAAACCCTTGAGGAATACTTCCCTTGACACTAGAATGCTGGAAAGGCTCTATTCTGAAGTCTACATCACTCCAGACTTTTCTCAAAGCCAGAACTGAATACGAAGGACTCTCAGGGTTGACATTCAGCACCAGATCTACGTTCACAGGTTCCTAGATAAATAAGTGAATAAATAAATAATTAATGAACCATTAATTGTCAATCGTGAGGTATATGTGCCCAATCAGAACGAAATTCTCTCACCCTTTTGACCCTCTTCAGTCCACAGCTCTCAGCCTTTTTGGAATCCACTGAATTTCCCTTCAAAACATCACAAAGGTTCAGCACCTGCTCCTTCAACTCAGCCAATTGTGTCAGAATTTTCTCCTGTCTGATTTCTAGAACTTTGACTTCTGGCAGTGGACCCTGAAAAATAATTATATTTATTCAAATTCAATCATCCAAACTGAATATCAAATTTTTAATTAAATATGAAACTCGTCTCCAATTGAAATTTCCCACTTCTCAGTTTTCCGTTCAAATTACCAAATTTTCCCTGGAAAATCACATAATTAAAAGAAACATCGGTTTTCCTGGAGGATTAATCATGGAAACCCAACAAGAAACAAAAAATCCATAGATTCTTTGATTTTCGCTGAACCTTTATCAACAATTTCCGTTGAAAATTCTCACCGTAGTAACTCCACATTACTTTAACCCCATTTTCAATTCCAAAGAGACACGACGACGTGACCTCCACTGATTATCATTTCAATTCAAATTCTTATTATTCCTCCCCTCAAAAAACAACAACAACGAAATTTTTGTGCTCATCAGGATAAGGAAAATTTTCAGTGAGGAAGAGAGAGGGGCACCACCACAGATTTTTAGTGTCTCTAATTTTGTAAACAGATTTGAACATTAATCCACGAACAATTAAAATTTTCCACTTCTCATTTTTTCATGCAAATTATCGAGATTCCCCTGGAAAATCACATAATTAACAGAAACATCTGTTTTCCTGGAGGATTAATCATGAAAACTCAACAAAAACTCAAGAACCTATAGATTCTTTGATTTTCGCTGAACCTTTATCAACAATTTCAATTAAAAATTCTCACCATAGTAACTCCACATTACTTTAACCCCATTTTCAATTCCAAAGAGACACGACGACCTGACCTCCACTGATTATCATTTCAATTCAAATTCTTATTATTCCTCCCCTCAAAAAACAACAACAACAAAATTTTTGTGCTCATCAGGATAAGGAAAATTTTCAGTGAGGAAGAGAGAGGGGCATCACCGCAGATTTTTAGTGTCTCTAATTTTGTAAACAGATTTGAACATTAATCCACGAACAATTAAAATTTTCCACTTCTCATTTTTTCATGCAAATTATCGAGATTCCCCTGGAAAATCACATAATTAACAGAAACATCTGTTTTCCTGGAGGATTAATCATAAAAACTCAACAAAAACTCAAGAACCTATAGATTCTTTGATTTTCGCTGAACCTTTATCAACAATTTCAATTAAAAATTCTCACCATAGTAACTCCACATTACTTTAACCCCATTTTCAATTCCAAAGAGACACGACGACCTGACCTCCACTGATTATCATTTCAATTCAAATTCTTATTATTCCTCCCCTCAAAAAACAACAACAACGAAATTCTTTTGCTCATCAGGATGAGGAAAATTTTCAGTGAGGAAGAGAGAGGGGCACCACCACAGATTTTTAGTGTCTCTAATTTTGTAAACAGATTTGAACATTAATCCACGAACAATTAAAATTTTCCACTTCTCATTTTTTCATGCAAATTATCGAGATTCCCCTGGAAAATCAAATAATTAACAGAAACATCTGTTTTCCTGGAGGATTAATCATAAAAACTCAACAAAAACTCAAGAACCTATAGATTCTTCGATTTTCGCTGAACCTTTATCAACAATTTCAATTAAAAATTCTCACCATAGTAACTCCACATTACTTTAACCCCATTTTCAATTCCAAAGAGACACGACGACCTGTCCCCCACAGTTCATCATTCTAATTTACCGTCTCATTCCTCCTCTCAAAAAACAACAACAACCGAATTTTCGTGCTCATCAGGATGAGGAAAATTTTCTGAGGGGAAGAGAGAGAGAGGCACCTCCACACGCATCGATCAAGCCCAACACCCAGAACCATATTCTCTTGGATCGAGTGATTAGTGCCCCTTGAAATTTCGGGATAAGTTCATCGTCAAGAGACGTTTTTTCAACTACAGAAACCATGGCCCTCACTCACGTGAGTTAGCACTTTTATATTAAATCCTGGGGACCTGGGGTCTGTGCAGCTGTGATTGTTACGAGGGAATCAGAATAAAACGGTGGAAAAACCTTTAGAAAGTTGATAACCTGCTCAGTGACATTCGACACGATCCTGCAGTCCTGCCTCGTGTGGCCATTGCGATGAATATTTTTCATTTCGTACATGCATTCACTTGACCGGTCTAGCACATCCTCGTGACGAATTATCGGACGTAAACTGTACATTGTCGTCATCACGACGATTTTTTTTTCGTAATTCGATTTTTGGGGGGGTTGTCCGGGCTTTTTGCAAGGTTTTCGGTTTTTTTTTCACTGATTTTTTCGTCCGGTTCTTCGATTTTCACGGAATTGTCAAGTTTTCACCGACGCCATCTTTATTTGAGGTTTTTTCATTGTTGTTATTATCCCCTCCAGGGGGATTTCATCATGCATTTTGGGGGAGAGATTGAATTTAAAGAGAGAAAATTGAAAATTGTTTATTTTTTTTTAATTAATTTTTTTTTCGATTTTGAAAAGAAAAATGAAAATATTCCAGATATTTTTGGAATTTTGAATGAATTGATCTGATGGGCAAAATGGCCGTTTACTACTCTAGTCAAGTGTAGATTTAAATTTTCATTTGGTATGAAAATTCGGTGGAATTGAAGGAAAAATTATGAAAATTCAGGGAAAAAATTGGTTTTCAATCAATTTTTAGAAAAATGCCGTGATTGTTGTTGTTTTCGATTGTTGTTATTATTGTTTTCTCCAGGGGGATTTCATCATGCGCTTTGGGGGAGAGATTCTGATGGGCAAGATGGCCGCCGACTACTCTAGTCAATTGTTGATTAAATATTCATTTTTTATGAAAATCCCGAGACTTAAAAAATGAATCGTCACCAAAAATATATAAATTCCATCAATTAAAATTCAAATTAATCATTCAAAAAACAATAAATCTCTTTTACACTTTTAAAAAATACTTTGGAACAAACCAAACAACACTCAATTGACACGAATAATGACATCGTCAGGCAACATTCCTCAAAAAACTTCTCTCCCCTGAAATCCCCTAGAAAAAAATGAACTAAGATAAAATCAATCATCATTGAATCCGCATTCGCAAAACATATCCTCCGCGATTAGATTTAGGCGGGAAACAACTCTAATCAATACCTTCGACTCCCGCTGAGCCTCCCCTAGAATTCCCTCCCCAGAACCCGCCAACACCCAAGAATTCCCAAATCCCTTAAAAAAAATAAAAGCTCCTGAAAAACCCCAAAACCCCCGCAAAAAAAATTAATTGAAATAAAATCAATCATCATTTAATCTTTATTCTCAACAAATAAAATTCTCCTCCGCGATATTTGATTTAGGCGGGAAAGAACTCTAATCAATAGCCTCGACTACTGCGCCCCCACCCCTAGAATTCCCTCCCAAGAACCCGCGCAAGCCGCGAAAAATTCTCAAATCCCCCAAAAAAAATAAACCCCCGAAATTTTTTTTTTTATTCTCATTTTCCGTTGACCACCCCTGCCATACCTCCGCGCTATACATGGCGTATTCGCTGTCAAGTGTCAAAAATCTCTCGCAAAAACCCTCGCAAAACCGTATAAAAAAAATAATGATTCCATCTAATTAAAATTCAACAAAAAAAATTCAACTTAAAATTCATTCAAATGAAATCTTTTTCACACTTGCAAAAAAATAATTAAAAACCAAAAAAGCACTCAATTGTCAAAAGTATTAATTCGTCAGGCAACTATTTCTCAAGAAAACTCCCTTTTCTAAAATCTCATAGAAAAAAACAATAAACGAACATAAAATCAATCATATTTAATCCACATTCTCAAAAAATCAAATTCTCCGCGATTTGATTTAGGCGGGAAACAACTCTAATCAATACCCCTGAGTTCCGTTCCCCCACCCCTAGAATTCCCTCCCCAGAACCCGGGCAACCGCTGAAAAATTCTCAAATCCTCTAAAAAAAATAAAACCCCCCGAAAAACCCGAAAACCGCCGAAAAAAATTTTTTCATTCTCATTTTCCGCTGACCACCCCTGCCGTACCTTCGCGCTGTAGATGGCGTATTCGCTGTCAAGTGTGAAAAATCTCTCGTAAAAACCCCCGCAAAACCGTATAAATAATGATTCCATCTAATTAAAATTCAACAAAAAAAAAATCAAATTAAAATTCATTCAAATGAAATCTTTTTCACACTTGCAAAAAAATAATTAAAAACCAAAAAAGCACTCAATTGTCAAAAGTATTAACTCGTCAGGCAACTATTTCTCAAGAAAACTCCCTTTCCTGAAATCTCATAGAAAAAAACAATAAACGAACATAAAATCAATCATATTTAATCCACATTCTCAAAAAATGAAATTTTCCGCGATTTGATTTAGGCGGGAAACAACTCCAATCAATACCCCCGACTCGCGTCCCCCCGCCCCTAGAATTCCCTCCCCAGAACCCGGGCAACCGCGGAAAAATTCTCAAATCCCCTAAAAAAAATAAAACCCCTCGAAAAACCCGAAAACCCCCGAAAAAATTTTTTTCATTCTCATTTTCCGCTGACCACCCCTGCCGTACCTCCGCGCTGCAGATGGCGTATTCCTCGTCAAGTGTGAAAAATCTCTCTCGCAAAACCCCCCCGTAAAACCGCGTCAAGCCCCCAAAAAAAGTCACCCAACCCGCCAGTACCAAGTTCCCCCCCTAGAAACCCCTAAAAATGCGCGTCCCCTCGAAACCCCCGTCGAAAAAGAAAATAATTCACCCGTAAACGCGAAAAAGTGGTGTCCTCTCGCGAGGCTTGACCAGAACTAAGGTTATCCGTGTGTTTCGCGGGCATCGAACGTCGTCAAGCCCCCTAGACCGCCGTGTAGTGACCCTCCCCCCTGAGTGCACCATCGAGAAAGCCCCCGGAAGTGCCGAGTGATCATCAATGCTAAAAAATCTCCAAAACTGAAAGGTTAGAAAATTATTTTCTCATTTTTTCCCTTCTCAAAATTGAGCCCCAGTGTCGCCCCCTGGACACATCGCAGTCGATGGTACGACCCTCGCGATTGGACGCACCCGAGGCCCTGAATATCCCCTAAAGACCCCCCTGAACCCCTCCGCGCGTGAAAAAAATCCAAACCCCCAAAAAACCAGTGAAAAAATCCCGTCTGACCCCGACATTTTCCCCCGAATGCCGAATAAAATCTCGAAAAAAAACCCTGTACATCGTCACTCGAATCAAAATGGCGGAATATCCGGCAGTCGTGGATTGACCAATGGCGTGTCCCCTCTGTTCGCGTATTCCTCACCGAAAAAGCGTACCGCCCTCCCCCAATAGTGCCCCCCTGGCGTCACTGTTGTGTTCCCTCTGATCGAGCCCCCCGAATAATTTTCAACACTCGTCATTGAAAATCACCCCGAGACCCCCGAGCCCCCAAAAACCCCTCGTCAAATAGTCTCAAACAGTTGAAGAGTGATTGTGACCCCACGAGGTGCCTCCCCACCCCCTCCCCGTGAAAAAACCCGGACTAGACCCCATTAAGCCTTAAAAACTGACGAAATCGAGTCTCACCCTCGTTAATTTCAAAAAAACCCCTCCACAAGTCTGCGCACCATGATTTTTCTCATCACGTGACCTTGCAAAAAAAAAATGTTGATGTCTGATTGCAAACATGGATTCATTGTCAATCCAATGGTGTTTATTTACAAACGTTTGTTATCATAAACCACGTGTGAGAACAAGTGACAGAAGATAAAGAGGAAAATTGAAAAAAAAAGTGGAGAGCAATTGTCCCTGGAGGAAAAGTCCTTGATAACGATTTTTTGTGGTTGACAGACCCTAGATCAGGATGACGGGGAGAGGACCCAAGAGGCGGGGGCGACCCCCGAAGTCAGTGGTGATGGAGCGCCCGAAGAAGTTCCAGTACCACCTGATGAAGAAGCCAAAGTACCTTCAGAAGGGTGCTGACACCCCCAGCTCGCAGCCAAGCACCCCAACAGCATCGAGACCAACGTCCCCAGTGGAGTCTGAGGAGAGCAGAAGAAGCACGAGATCAACGAGAAAATCAGTGTCAACAGCAACAAGAGGTGGTAAGTCCCGAAAGGGAGGGCATTCCAGTGCTTATCAGAGACGTGGGTATAATGCAAACGTCGACCTGAGGGACTCTGAGTACCACTATGGATCTGATTTTGGTGATGAGTCGAGTGAGAAGAGTGAGGTTGACGACGATCCCCTCCTCCAGTCTGATCCTGAGAGCTCTGAGTCAGTCGGTGAGCCTGATCCCTCGTCAGACAGCGACTTCTCCCTGTCCAGTTTCAGCAATGGAACCCCCAGAAAGAGTCTCCTGTCCTCTGCAAGGGCTCCCAGTCCTGAGCCCCTGTGGCTGCAGAACAGAGAGCTGCCTCCCCTCGAGATCCCCAAGTCCTCGGAGGACCTCCTCATCGCGAAGGAGCACGTCATGCAGGCTCTCTCCATTTACGAGGTTCTCAGGCACTTCAGGTCGCTCGTGAGACTCTCCTCATTCAGGTTTGAGGACTTCTGCGCTGCCCTCACCTGCGACGACCAGACCAATCTCCTTGCTGAGATCCACATAATGCTGGTGAAGGCTCTGCTGAGGGAGGAGGACTCCCAGCAGACGCACTTCGGCCCCCTGGACCAGAAGGACTCTGTCAACGTCAGTCTCTACTTCGTCGACCCCATGACCTGGGCTGAAACACTGAGGTCTTACGTGGAGAGCGATAAAAACTTTGATCAATCCATTCTCCACATCCTCACCACCACTGAGTACCCCTTCTGTGGGATTGACAACAGGCTGAAGGTCCTTCAGTTCCTCACTGATCAGTTCTTGATCACTAATCCTGTCAGGGAGGATCTCCTGCACGAGGGGAACATGCATTACGACGACCACTGCAGGGTCTGTCACAGACTGGGGGATCTTCTCTGCTGTGAGACATGTCCTGCGGTCTTTCATCTGGAGTGTGTGGAGCCTCCCCTGGTCGACGTGCCCACTGAGGACTGGCAGTGCAGCATCTGCAAGGCGCACAAGGTGTCTGGGGTCGTTGATTGTGTCCCTGATGTCGAGAAGAATGGACTTCTCTGCAGGCAGGAGCATCTGGGCTTCGACAGGCATGGGAGGAAGTACTGGTTTCTGGCGAGAAGACTCTTTATCGAGAGTGAGGATGGAGAGGTCTGGTATTACAGTTCTCCACTGCAGTTTGAAGAGCTGTTGAACAGTCTTGATAAGGACGAGTTTGAAATCGCCTTGTGCAGGGAATTGTCGGACTACAAGGACGAGATCATCAGGCAGATGGAGCTCACAGAGAGCATCACGAATCAGTTCAAGGGGAACAAGAAGTCGTACCTAGAAGTCGAGAATGCGCAGATTCTCAAGATCCAGAGGGAGAGGTTGGAGAGAAAAGAGGATGAGGAGAAAAATCCTGAGGAGGGGGAGAAGAAGGAAGAGGAGAAGATGGAGATAACGTCTGAGGATCAGGGGGAGTCGTCGTTGCAGCAAGAGGGAAAGAAGTCGAATTCTCCGTCTGAAGCTGGTGATGATGATGACGAGGAGAAGGGGAAGAAGGCATCGACGATGATCACTAGGTCGAAAACAGGATCACTGACCCCAAGAACCTTCAGCATGGACGACTTGAAGAAGAAGAATGCTAATGAACTCGAGAAAATCGACAAGATCCTGAAGGACGAGAGGTCTGACAACACCAGGTTGACGAGGCAGAAGGCCCATCAGATCGCCACTGGTACTCATCTCTTCAAGCTTGGGATGGACAATAACTTCAAGTCCTACGTGAATCAGTACAGCACGAATACTGTAGCTTTGAACAAGTCCCAGAGGAATGAGGAGCGAGACAAGAAGCGTCACTTGTCTCACAAGTTCTCGTTGACTCAAGCCTCGGAGTTCAAGTGGGTGGGGAGTTTGACTGGAGCTAGAGCACTGCTTGTCAGTACAATCAGGCAGACGATACTCCAGTTGGAGAGCAACATCCAGGCTCCCTTCATGCACCCAAACTGGCCTTTATTGAGGAAACCCTGGACAACAGCTGTTGGAGCTTGTGTCAATCCTCGTGACTTCGCAAGGGCTCTGATTGTCCTTCAGGCTTGCATCAAGTCCTGTGTCTTTGCTAATGTCTGGCACGATCAGCTGGGACATGTGAAGCTGCAGCGAGTGACTGCTGTGGAGCGTGAGGAGAAAAAACGACTGGATAAAAAGGAGAAGAAGGAGAAGGAGGACGAGGAGGAGAGGAACAGGCTGACCTTCAACTTTGTCAAGTACTCTCTGGGCCTCAAGCACCAAGTCTGGAAGCAGAAGGGGGAGGAGTACAGGGTCCACGGCCAGTGGGGATGGCTGTGGATCTCAGCAAGTCGTAGGAACAGATCGGACATCAAACTGAAGCCCCTGGGGCCCCAGAAGATCATGGTTCAGATCAGGGACCAAGGGGGCATCAAGATCCTGGCTATCGACCCACAGACCTACGACTTCCTTGTGCAAGAGTACTCAGGACCAAAGAAAGAGGTGAAGGAGGAGGACGTCAAGCCTTCCATCAAGGAAGAAGTCGAGGCTGAAGTGAAGGAGGATGACAAGCCCTCGGAGGAATCTAAGGAAGCTAAACCAGACAAGAAGAGCCTGTCCTTCCTAGCGGGCATGAAGATCGAGAAGGTCTTCCCTCCCATCGACAAGTTCGAGGAGATCGATGTCATGAAGGCACTGACCACCCCTGGACGTCTCCACTACCCGAAGATAGCGAAGAAGACGAGAATTGACGACTTCTTGGCGAGAAGAACTCATCTTAAAATTCTTGAGGAACGAAGGCTGTCGCAAACTGAGAAGCTCAAGGACGCCAGTCAAGTCAAGAAGGAAGAGACTGAGGAGGAGGATGACCACGAAGACAACGCATCACCAGGCAATTCGATCCTCAGCATTTTGTCAGGTGAATCCCCCAACAAATCTCTTCACCCATCAGCCAGGGAGATGCTGATGGTCGTCACCAAGAGAATCCAACAGGTGAGGAGTCAGTACGCAGCTGTGGTGAGATTTGGCAAGAACAATCACTGTTACTCTCGTTACTGCAATATGACTGGACAGTCACCTAGGACACCCATCACCCCTCAGAGCCTCATCAGCACGTGCTACTCACCCATTTGCCTGCAAAAAGCTAGACTGAGAAGGGACCTTGTGAATCTTCTGAGGAAAGCCAATGCTTTGAACAACAATCAGACTGTCGTGGAGAATCCAGTGGCTCCACCACCTAAGAAACCTGAGGAGAGCAAGGACGCCATCAGGAGGGATCTGGAGTCAGCTGTGGCTCTGGCCACTCATTGCTCCGAGGAGGTGCCAGCTACAAACGTCAATGTTGCAGAATCACCGAAGGCTAAAAGGGTGAAGATGGAGGTGGAGGCTGATGGGGAGCCTGGCCAGCTCGACATCGAGAAGATTGAGGAGGACAGCAAGCCTGGGAAGGCTGAAGACGTAAAGCCTAGTCTGGGATCGACGACCACCATTGTTAACAAGAGGGGAAGGACTGTTCAACGGTGCACCGTGGCTAAAGAGCTGACTGCTGATGGGACTGAGAGGGTTTACTCCACTGTCAATCCAGAGGGGAAAGTCTATTTGAAGAAAGTGGCGATATCCCTGGCTGATAGGAGGAAGAAGAGGGTGCCTGTCAAGTATCCCTTGTGCTCCACATTCAGCACCAAAAACAACAAGAGAAGCATCTTGCTGCTGCCTGAACATGAGCTCAGGAAGCTCGCCAGGGTGGGGGGAAAGGCTCCTGTTGGGGGCTTTCATCAGATCGCCAAGGCCAACATGTCGGTGTGGCCTTATCCCTGTCCAAGACCACTGTTCAAGACCTGTTGGCTGTACAGAACTGTTGGGCTGAAGTCCTTGGCAGCCGCTGCTCTGCAGCTCAGGGTCCTCTGGGGCTGTCTCAGGTGGGATGACATGGTCGCTAAACCTGCTTCGTCAGATGGAAAACATCAGATCACTACTGATACGGAGATCATGTCACTGGAGATTCTCAAGCATCGACATGTGGGGCAGTTTATGGATAGGACGCAGTATCTCAGGAGGAAGGTGGTGATTCCGTTGGAGTTACCCAAGCAGATCAGGGAGGTCACCAGCATCAGGAGTGGGCTGAGGAAGAGGAAGAGACCGGAGAGCCCTCAGAGCACTGAACCTCAGGTCTCCGAGGAGTGGGTGGATGAGGACAAGCTGGAGTTGTGGGAGATCAAGCAGTATGGGGACAGGTGAGGGGTTTTTATTGCTTTTGGGGGTTTCTGGGTGTCTGGCTTTTGCGAAATTTCAAGTGAAGGTTTAATCGGGGCTTGGCGAATTTAATCTTTAGTTTATTTTGATTTTTAAGGAAGAACATTGCTTATGACAATTTTTTCATTAAAAACTTATCATCAGACTTGAATTTGTGATGGATTCTAATAAATCATAAATTCAAGTCAAAGAACTTTGTAAATATTTTTTGGTCTTGAGGAGATGGAATTCTTTTATAAAGACATTTTTTTATAAACCTTGATTTAGTCTTTAAAAAGTCTTTATTAAAATGTTTCCATCTCCGTCATTTGAAAATATTCATCAAATGTTGAATAAATTTATTTTTAAAACCTTTAACTTCACGTTTTCGCTTCTCATTAATATTTTTCAATCCATGAGATAATGGAAATCTTCTCGTTTTGTCCCTTCACTCCTGCACAATTAACACCACGAAAAACAAAATTAACTAATCCCATTGCTTTTTCGCTGTTTTTCTTGAACCATGATGTAGGTTGGAGAAGGCTAATGCACAGATTATTACTAGGAGCAGATCGGGTGGACCACAGACTGGTTCATTCGCCAACAGGGGATCACTGGCTAGTGCCAGTGAGTCGTTGACCAGCAAAGCAACACCTGATGAGATCAAGGAGAAGATGGAGCAGCAGCTTAGGATACAGAGGGCTGCCCACCAGCAGAAGAGGGTTCTGGAGACTCTCAAGAGCCCCGCTAATGCTTCTACCCAGATTGTCAAAGTCACTACTAATTCTAATCAAGGTTAGTTATTTGAAAAATTACACACTTGGATTTTTGTGAAGGATATTAGAGTTGTAGAAAAGATGTTCATAACAAAATCTTATCTGAATTCACGAAGTGAACAATTTCTGATTTGAAATGATTTTTTGATGAATTTGTAGAGAAACACTAAAATTTGAAACAATTTTAAAAAATATGTTTATTCCTAAGTTTTTATTGGAAATATCTTGACTTTGACAGGGAATACTGAAATTCTTCTTCAAATATTTTTGTTTTCCAGAGAAAAATCATATGGAGATGAAGATTTTTTATACAAATTCCTGTATTTTCACTGATTTTTCAAATTTGTCTAGAAATAGAATCGAGATTTTTACTGATATCTTTGATTCCAAGGCCGCTGCAATATTTTGCTATCGTTCGTAGATTCAGAGATATTTAGCAAAAATTTATCTTGAAGTTGAGGAAAAGATTTAATTTCACTTCGAGATTATATATATTTTTTTTTACAAAAATCGCGAAATTTGAATGGAGTAATAAAATTATTATTGAAGACTTTTTGATGAAATTTCTTTAAATTCTTAGAATTCGTCTTCATTATTAGAATTCCCATAAAAAATTTTGTCTCAAAATTTTCACTTGTCAAACTCAGAGCAGCAGAAATTTTTCATTTTTTAATTAGAATCAGTATTTAAAAACTGAAATTCACGTCATGATTTTTTTAAAATAAAAATCGTGAAATTTGAGAAATAATAAAATTTTTCTCCAAGATGTTTTTCTGAAGAAAACTATTACATTTTTTAGAATCCTAATCTCATAATTCTTATACCAATGTGGGTAATTCCCTTGATAAAAAAAATATGTTTCATCATTCCGGCCTTGAGGCAGCGTTTCACGGACACTACGCAAACTCATATACGCCGGAAATTTTTTTTCGGCCTAATGACGAAATATACTATCACAAAAACTCATCTCAAACTCAAAAACTCAAAAATTTTCAAAAATTGGAATCGATATTTTTGTTAAATATTTCTGAATCCAAGACAGATACAAAAATTTTGCAATCTTTCATAGATTCACAGATATTTTGCAAAAACTCATCTAGAAGTTGACGAAATGAATTCTTCACGATAAAAATCATGAAAATTGAGAGGAATACAAAATTTTTCTTGTAGCCCTTTCTCTGGAGAAAATTCACAGAACTGATTTATTATTATAATTCTAATCATAAAATTTTCCAATTAATTTGGGTATATCCTTGAATTTCCGGATAGTCAACATAAACTCATCTTAAAATTGACAACAATAAGTGAATATCACTCTGGCATGTTTTTTTCAACAAAAATCATGAACTTTAAAGGAATAACACAATTTTTCTTAAAGATCTTTTTCCAGAGAGAAAAAAATTCTTAGAATCCTAATCTCACAATTCTTCTCCAAATTTGTATATTTCCCTTGGGTTCAAGAAAACTTTACAACACATCACGAAATCAATTCTCTAAAATTATTTTTATTGAATATATTCGAGTATATTTGACATAAACCTGAAAGTCTCGCCCTTCAAAAAAAATTAAGGATAATCGGGCGAGGAGTAGGACATTCAAAAAATAATTTTCACAACAAAAATAATTTTCAATGCTGCTGCTTATACATGAGGTTAAATGAGTCATTGATAATTTCAGTATTTTTTATGTTATCGATGGTACATTTAACCTCATGTATAAGCAGCAACTTTGACCCCTCACGGACGGGGCCCTTCTGTTACCAAGCGTAGTGTGTGCTCAATACGACTCGAATTCGATTATTTCTAATGAATGGAAAATTATGAAACCGGTATCTAATTGAAACCACAGTATTCCGGTTTCCAAGTTTGTCTGTCTGACCAAATTATTCTCCATAGATGTAAAATTAATCAATTTTGAAAACACGCGTACGTGAGGGGTTAAAAATAATTTTTGTTGCCCTGCTTCCGGGATTTCTCAAATTTTGTAAAAACCGTCTATAATGTATTCAACAATGTGTGAAAAAATCTTCCTAAAATTGGCTGCATTTTTTAAATATCCTACTCATCGCCCAATTATCCTAAACACTTTTGTTCACATCCACAGTTGACAAATTCCCCTGTGATTCCAGCCAAAGTTAGAGAAGACGAACAAAATTCCCCAACGGTTCACTCAATAATTCCCCACCCTCAAACTCACATTACCTCTTAAAATTGCAGATGGTACCGTGAAGCTGGTCTCCAAAGTGGCGATTCCAGCGACCCCCACAAACCCCCAGAAATCCCAGCTGACCTCCCTCCTGACAACCCCCACCCAGAGCAAAACAATAATCGGCACCCGTCGAATCTACATGACAAAATCAGCAGACGGTACTACCCGAGTGGTCTCCGGCCCCACAAGCATCCTCCCAAAGACTCCAAGCACACCCTCGACCCCCACGCCCCAATCCCTGATAAAAGGCAGCCCCCAGACCCCCCAGCAGCCCCAACGAGTGCAAATTCTTCGAGGGCCAGACGGTAAACTCCAGGTTCGAGGTCTAATGCCAGGTCAACAACTGGTCCAGATGCCTGATGGTAAACTCCACGTCCTGAACACCACCCAGAGTCCCGCCACCACTGCCTCCAGCAACTCCAATCCCCAGATAACGAAGACAGTGACAACAGTGATAAAAGCCCCAACTATAAAAGCAACCCCAGTAAAAGTTGCTGCATCAACACCTCAGGGCTCTCGTCTGAAAGCAACCCCATTGACAGTGGTCTCCAACACTGGAGGTGTCATAACAACCCCCAAGAGCACCCTCGTGGTGGCCAACCCCAACCAAGTGCCGGTGTCAGGCCAAGTGATCGTCAACAATCCAAACTTGTTGCAGCAATTGGCGAGTGGCAAAGCCCAGATAGTATCAATCAATGGCCAACACGTGGTGATAAGAAACACCCCAACAGGAAACCAGATAGTCCACCTGAATTCACCGAACTCCACGATAATTCAGGTTGAAAATATGGCCCCCAAAGTGGTGACAGCTGTGACGAATCCCAATACTCCAGTGACTCCAAGTACTCCAGCACCCACGAGTACACCAGCACCTCCAAGTGCTCCAGCTGCTGTCCCTCAGACAGCACCAGTGGCAACACCTCCAGTAGCAGAGGAAACTCCAGCGACACCAGCAACCCCAACAACACCACCAACTCCAGCAGCTGCACCAGCCCCGGCAGCAGCAACAACAACAACAACAGCAACTCCAGCTGCAGCAGCCCCACCAGCAGGAAGTGTTGAAGCTTCTCTGCTAGCTGGTCAGCCCCCAGGAACAATAATAAAATGTGTGACAGCCCAGTTGATACGGACGAATCAAGGCCCCAGAATTGTTCTCCAAGGGCTCCAGGGCACCGAGTTGAGTCCTGCCCAGACAGCAATGGTCCAGCAGCAGATAAAGCAACAACTGATGAAAGCACAGGCAACCTCTGGTAAACAGGGTGTCCTGGGGCCAATGAAGATTTATCTGGCTATGCAGCCAGTGTCCTCTCAATCCTCCACCCCACAGACACCCGCCAAGCCCCCAGTACCAGCTCCAGGGGTGAAAAATCAGGCTCCAACACCTGTTAAACCAGTTGTAGCCAAGGAAAACATTCCAGAAACACCAAAACAGACCCAGCAGCCGGAGAAACCCAAAGTTGTTGTACAACCGGTCTCGAAAACCCTTGATCAAGAGGACCAGAAGGGTCTCCATACCCTGGCCAATGGTCAACAGCCATCACAAACCCCAAAGGACCCTTTAGGCCAGAACAAATTCATCCTGACACCTGACTACATTCAACAGACGATAAAAAATGCACTGAAACAGGAGAACCTGAATCCTGAGATCGAGGAGAAGCTCCTCCAGCTGCAGAGGTACCAGGAGAAGCAGATGAAGGTGGATTCCGTTCCTAATAGTCAAGCCCAGACACCAGCAACTCCAATATCTAGGGCACCATCCAGAAAACGTCCAGCAACGATCAATCCAGTCTCTCAGAAAGATTCTCCAGCGATCAACGACAAAGATTCCAATCTTCAAGATCCTCGAAAGAAGATAGTAATAAAGCAGGAGCCCAAGGAGGTGAAGGAGATCAAGGAGAGCCCCACGAAGATCCCGAAGATTGAGGATGAGACATCCAAGAGGTCCATCAAAATCAAGGAGAGTCAGGAGGCCAGGAGGCAGCAGCAGGTGCACTCTAGGATGCAGGTGTTGTTGTTCAGGCACAAGGAGCTTTTGAAGAAGGATATACTGAAGAAGAGGGCGTTGTTGGAGAAGGAATTGCAGATAGACATTCAGAAGGATCTCTCTGCTGAGTTGACTAGCAGAACCAAGGCTGAGAGGCATAAACAGGATGAGGTGAAGGTCGGGGGGAAGAGGAAGGCTGTGGGCCAGTCTCCGGGGCAAATGAGCCCCTCCGGCAAAGGGAATAAAGCGAAGAAGCACAGGTCCTCGGGCAGTGCAACTACACCTCCTGGGGGCCCTTCTGCTGGACGAGTGAAGAAGCAGAAGCTCTATTGTCTCTGCAGAACTCCTTATGACGAGACCAAGTTCTACGTTGGCTGCGATCTGTGTAATAATTGGTTTCATGGAGAGTGCGTGGGCATCACTGAGGAGATGAGCAAGAGCCTCTCTGAATTTGTTTGCACTGAGTGCAGACATGCCAGGGATACGCAGGAACTCTATTGCTTGTGCAAACAGCCTTATGATGAATCTCAGTTTTATATCTGCTGTGACAAGTGTCAGGACTGGTTTCATGGCAGGTGTGTTGGGATTCTACAGTCTGAGGCCGATAATATTGATGAGTATGTGTGTCCCAACTGCCAGAGAAATTCGTCGGTTAATTTTGCTAATATGAAGAATCTTAGTGCGAAGGATCTGGATTTACTGAAGAAACTTATTAAACATATCCAGGTGAGGAGAGTTTATTTTATTTTCTCGGGGAGGGGGGGGGGGATTATTATTTGGGAATTTCGTGAATCGTGGGGCCTTGAAGGTTTTTTAGTGGAAGTCAAAAATACATTTTTTTTAAATGGGAATTGCAATGTTTTTGAGGAGTTTCTAAATTAAATATTGAATTTTTTACCGCTTAAATGTTTTGGATTTCTTTTTCAGTGAAAAGTGATTTTGTTTTGTGAGATTTTTATTCGTGGATTGTTTTATTTTGCAATATTGAATTTTTACTCAACTGGATGTATTTTCTACTGGGATATTAATAAAATTACTGGAATATTCCCGAATTTTCAGCAGATGTTTCCCTCCTGGGGGAAAAATACCTGTTGAGAAGTATTTAGCAATTCGATGGTGATAAACCAAAAACTCTAGACGGAATTGCGGAATTTTGCATGAAATTTCAATAGTTTTGGTAAACTATCACTCGAAATATTCGATTTTTTAAATTGGTAAAATGTGTTGGAGTGTTTATTTCTAAAAATTATGACATTTAGGATATGAATGAATGTTTTCATGACTTTTTTACCTAAAATCATTGCAATAAAATCATCACAATCGACTCATTACAACTCAATGTATTTTTCACTAGGATTTTAGTAAAAATTCTTGATATGTTCCTTAATTCCGAACAGATTATTTATCCTTAGAGGCATTTCTTGAGTCAATTTTCTGTTTCGTTAATTGTTCATCATTTCGGTAATAAGTTGTTCTAGGAGGAAATTTCCAAGTGATTTTTGTGTGAATTTTTGAAATTACAAGAAAAAATCGTATTTAGTTTTTATTAATTTCTATTCAGTTCCTCTATTTCTTTCTTTCATTAATTTCTTGTGTTTTGGGATTGTTGTAGGCTCACAAGAGTGCTTGGCCTTTTATGGAGCCCGTCGATCCTAATGAGGCCCCTGATTATTACAAAGTCATCAAAGAGCCAATGGGTAAGCATTATAAAGTTGAAAATTTTCATCGAGTGAATTTTACAAAATTTCATCATGTGGAAAATTCACAATTTGATGTATAAATTTATGGAAACTTAAAATTACAGTTTAATTGATATTAATTAATGAGTCAAAGTAATTCATTCATTCATTCGTCAATCAATTGGAATTATTTTACCAATTAATTAATCAATTAAAGCTAATTTTCATTTCATATAAATTAATAGGAATTGAAAATTGAGCATTTTTTAGCACTGAATATTGAAGTTTTGATTTAAAATTCACATAAGTTTGGAAATTCTGGTTTATCTGCTGCTGAAAAATTCTACATTCTTTTGAATTTTCATTGAAATTGAAAATTTTTATTATTTTCCAACCAAAGATTGGCAAAATCATAATGTAGGATTACCATTTTTCCATTGCATAAAAAATTAGTTGATTAGTATTACGAAATTGTTTAAATTATCATTAACTTAATCATCAATCTAATTTTTCCGATAATCAATTGATTAGTCGAAAAATCTAATTCACAAATTTACAATTAATTGTTCAACAATAATTTACAACTAAAACTATTTTCAAAGTTCAACAAAAATTATTGACCTATAGTTATTATTTAATGTAAACTAAATTAATGAAGTTGACTAATTACCTTAATCCTAAGCTAAACTAGTGATTTTTGTCGACTTCTTTTTCTAACAAATCTATCACCTTTCAGATCTCCAAACAATTGAGCTCCGAATAAACGACCGTTCCTACAAGAAACTCAGTGAATTCATCGGCGACATGACAAAAATATTCGACAACTGTCGCTACTACAACCCCAAGGAGTCCCCATTTTTCAAGTGTGCTGAATCCTTAGAAACCTACTTCGTCCACAAGATTAAGAGTCTTAGGGAGAAGTTTTCCGAGAGCAAATGATTCGCCAGGCACTAGTGAAACAGAACTCAGTGTTTTTACCCCCCCCCCCGCAAAACCCATTTTTTTATTTATTAAAAGGACGAAATAACGAATTGAGTCGACTGGAACGAACTTTGCGAGGTAATTGCGAGGCTTACAATTAAGTCAATGTTACTCCCCTGAACATTTTTTTTTTAAATTGTAATAACGTGTGAAGAATTTACACTTTAATAGTTTACTGAGGGATGAATTTAGGTATACGCATAATAAATTGTACAAATTTGTTTATTATGCTTAACGAGTAATGACTTAAGTTGTTTTAATCACTATAAATTTTCTATGAAAGTGTTTATAAAACGATACATACGATGTTTAGGGTAAGATAATTGAAGCAGAGTGTCAAAAAGCATTGATGAAAAATCACCATTAGCATTGTAAATAATTGCAGATGAATGATAAATGCCGATTTATCCATTGAAATGTGACATTTTTATGACAATTCGATAATCGAAGATGGTCTGATTCTCATTAACTCCACTGAATAATCAGCTCATTGAGCATTACTTGTTAATTTTTTTTTTTCGTTATTAATAATTATTTCTTCATTAAATTGCTTAACGAGAGGGAAAAGAAAAAAACAGATGTAAATTTTTATGCCAGGGTAAACAAAAAGCGAATGATTGTACAGTATTTTTAATTCAAATTGCTCGATGTAATTCTGGTGATGAGATAATGATGGAGAATATCGGTGTGACCATTACATTTAGAATTAATTTCATTAACATTATTTTTCACAAGTTGAACGTTTAAATTGTAATATTAACGTGTGTAAGCACTATTTTCTGCTCCTTATTTTTATTATGATAATAAAGAAATAATTGTAGCTTTCATTGCAAGTAGGTGGACGAGTTGAATTTATCACGGATTAATTTTTAAGGATAATTAGGATAAGGTTAACAATAAATAGGTGATAATTGAGGGAGGAGGTAGGGCCAGTCGCTTAGCCACTGGGGAGTATCGTTTTTCGTTGGGTTTTGAGTATCGACAACTTTTTATTTTGTCAAGAAAAAAAATACAAAATTTTGAGGAAAAAAATCATGTAATTGAGGAGGTACGCAAGAATAAAGAGTTTAAGTGATTAAAAATATGTTCGTGGGTGTTTTTGATGGCTTCAGGTGGTGATGGGGATTATTTGGTTGCATGAGTGCATTAAATTCTGTATTGTTTAGATTCTGTAATTTATTGTTGAGGAAAATTTTTGTTGAAAATCTTTTGGATGTTTTGGTGCTTTTGAAGGGACTTACGCGATTGAGAGGTAATTGCGCGGAGGTAGGGAAATGGTTGAATGTGAATTGCTTTTGACGTTTCCGGCCCTTATTCTGACCCTCATGAACCCTGAAAATTTTTGCATTAGCTGAAATTACGATTTTATTATATAGGGGAGGGTAGGGTAAAATGGACATTTTAGACTTTTTTAAAATTATTCATAACTCAGAAACAAATCAGTAGTGAAGCGGTAAACCGAGTTAAGTCGATATTGACTATTAGCTAGTTTTTGCTGAATATCTCGGAATCTAAGAGAGATAGCAAAATTTTTCTCATGACTTTTTTTATAACGCTCTATTGGCTCTACAAAAAAGGTCATGACAAAAATCTTTCTATCTCTTTTAGATTCCGAGATATTCGTCAAAAACTAGCCAATAGTAAAAATCGAATTAACCCGGTTTACCGCTTCGCTACTGAAATGTATCAATAGAGCTCAGTTTAGGCTCAACACGAAGGGAAAGAATTGTTCTTTGTATTGAAAAAAAATGATTAAATTTCATCAACATTTTAACCCGTCACTAATATTTAAAAAAAAATCAAAAGTGTCCATTTTACCCCAACCTCACCTAGAGAGATTTCTTCATACCTCTTTAGGAGAGAATTTTGTGATCCATAAAGAAGGTTTTTTGATATTTTCTCTTAAAACAATAATTCATGAAGTGGAGAAAAATGAAGAGTTTAAGTGATTAAAATTATTGTTCCTGGGTGTTTTTGATGGCTTCAGGTGGTGATGGAGATTATTTGTAATTTTCTATTTGTAATTGAAATTCTGTTTCAGATGTCGATGATTGATTCTGTATTGGGAAGGAATCCGAATGGATATCCGTATGTGTAAAGGGTCAGACTGGAAACCCAAGGGTCGTAGGTTCAAGCCCAACCTCCGGCAATTTTTCTCATCTCAAGATCTTCAATTTCCTACTGTGGCTGGAAAATTCAAAATTACCACCAGATTGGTTTCATAAAAAATTTATCATCTAGCAGTTATTGACAAAAATATTCTCCCCATCCTAAAAGCCCTTCGAAATTATCTCATTCCACCCCTCCCTCCATAAATCCGACTGCACCCCAAACTCCTTACAATTCTCCTCTTCCCCGGATCATCATTTCGAATGAATGACCTCGCACTAGGTTCGAGTGTGCGCACTGGTATCCGTATCAAGACCGGTTTTGACACTACCTCATAATAGTCGAATAGTCGTACTTCTGCTCTGCACCAGGCCCGTGCGTGCGCCTGTCAATCAAGGAGTAAACATTAAAAAATCGGTGGCATTTAATTACAAATATTGAACTAGTTCCTTGAAGCTGTCACTCTGCCTTTCACATCCCTGAGGATGTTGACGAAGGGTTGCAGCCTCTCTCGAGGTCGATCAATCCTCCCTGGATTATTCCAAGGTACGGAAAATTATCAATACTTCATTCCTATCCGGGCTATATTCCTCCAAAAAAGATTATTCCAAAATGTTCTTTTTAAAAAATTTCCCCTTGACTTACGTTTTCCAAAATTTCTTCCCGAAATTCTTTGTGTTAAGTTCCTGAAATATTGTATTGAAAAATATTTCAGATCATTAATTTCCGAAATTATAGTTGAAGATTTTTGTTAACAGTAAAAAAACAGGTGAATAAGAAGAAATTTTGAGGGCGAAATTCAAAGAAAACATCTCTTCAGAAGAAATTAACTCACATTCTCTCGATACCCCAGAAAAACGTCGATAAACATTCTTATTTCATCCTTTTAATTATTATCAATACTTCTTTCCTATCCCGGCTATACTCCTCCGAAAAAAAAATTCTCAATAAATATTTTAGATATAAAAAATATAATAGAAAATATGATATAAAAAATATTTTAGATCATTAATTTCCGAAATTATAGTTGAAGATTTTTGTTAACAGTAAAAAACAGGTGAATAAGAAGAAATTTTGAGGGCGAAATTCAAAGAAAACATCTCTTCAGAAGAAATTAACTCGCATTCTCTCGATAACCCAGAAAGGCTTCGATAAACATTCTTATTTCATCCTTTTAAATATTATCAATACTTCTTTCCTATCCCGGCTAGATTCCTCCGAAAAAAAAATTCTCAATTTTTTTTTCATAAAATTTCCACTTCAATTCTTATTTTAAAAAATTCTTCCCGAAACTTGTCATCAAAAACAATGGTCAATAAAAGGCAAGTAATTTTTCCCTTTCTTTAATTCCTGAAATACTCTACCTAAAAATATTCCAAAGTATTCATTTCCAAAATTGTAGTCCAACATTTTTGTGATGCCGGCCTCAAAAGTGCACTTTTCGAAACGGTTTAGTGTGCGTAAAGTGGTTGTTTTCCGCACCGCGTGCGCAGTTTACTTTACGCATGCTCTTGAACTTTACGCACTCGTGCACAAAAACAATCACATTGCCCCCACTACCGTTCCGACCGATGACCTCGGCAGGTACCACAAAAAATAGGATTTGTTACACGTACGTGTGAAAAAGTGGAACTTTACGCCCTAGTAACACGACATACTATTTTTTAACGATGAGAAAAAAATGGATGAATAAGAAGAAACTGAACAAACATTTTGAGGAGGAATGAACTTACACGTGCGTTCTCCTGATACGCCAGAAAAGCTTCGATAAACAATTACGCTTATCTTATCTATTACGAAATTGATAATGAACACATCCATCCAGTTAAAAATAATCCAAGTTCATTGGATCCAGTGGCAGAAGGCCACTTAGCTTTAAGTGATATTAATCAAACTAAATCGATGGAGCTCGTGGGGATTTACGCAGGGAGACGTGGCCTGATATCGCTATGAAAACGCACGTCTCTTCACTCAATTTTATTGACATTTTGCATTATGAAATGTTCAAGGTAAAAGCCATCCGAGATGCCTGACGACGGCTGCAGAGCCGAAGGCTCCGAAGGTCAAGACTGAGATACCTGGACCTCAATCGAGAGAGTTGTTGCAGGAACTTAATAAATATCAGGTGGGATTATTATTATTTTCAGCTTGAACATGACTTATGAAATTTTGATGATGAAACATCAAATTTAAGGGGGATAAGTAATATTTTTTTAATGTTTACCAGAGTTTTTATGTAAACTATAATAATTGGCCCTCAGTTTGACCTTTATATTTTGACCCTTACTCTGACCCTTAGATTTTGACTCTTACTTTTGGACCGTTAAATTTTGATGCTTAATTTTGACCCTTCTATTTTGACCTTTACGTTATTACCCTCAGATTTTGAAGTTTAGATTTTGACCTTTACATTTTGATTCTTATATGTTGACCTTTATATTTTGACTTACACATTTTGGAGTGGAGTTGCGACATTTCTCTACGTTTTTCTCTGGAGCGTTTAGACATCTTTCGTATGAAAACAAAAATTTATGTAAAAATTTATGTATAGAAATAATTCGTATAGAAATATCCGAATATCATATACGGAAATCCTATAGAATTTCTATACGCAATCCGTACAGAAAATTTCTACACGATTTTTTCATACGTGTGGTAGTGATCAACGGACAAATTGTCCTCATTGCTGTCATATTTCATAAACTCAATCAACAAAAATCGAATTATCTCCAGTTGCGCCACTCCACCTCTCAATTTCCACATCTTGTTTTTCCACTTCCTTATTTAAATAAGTCAACACACGTTGCAGCAAGCCGCAACGGTTCAATTGTTCGCTGACTACGACAAATCATCAGGGAATTACATAGTCGATGTGGATGGTAACACATTGCTGGATGTCTACATGCAAATATCCTCAATGCCCCTGGGGTACAACCACCCGGCGATGCTGGAGGCCCTCTCCGATCCCCACAACCAGAGGTCGATCGTCAACAGGCCCGCCCTGGGGGTCTTCCCCGGTGGGGACTGGCCAAAGAAACTGAAAAGTATTCTACTGAGGCCTGGGGTAGTGCCCCCGGGCCTTACGCACATCACGACGATGATGTGCGGCTCGTGTTCAAATGAAAATGCATTTAAAAATATCTTCCTGTGGTATGCGAACAAGAAGAGACATAGTCAGCCGTTCACTAAAGAGGAAATGGAAAGCTGTATGATCAATCAGAGTCCTGGCTCGCCGCGATATTCCATTCTGTCGTTCAAAGGTATTGTTGGGGGTTGGATGAATGGGGGGGGGGGGGAATTGAAAT